>NW_017100218.1:124049-146333 GCF_001263275.1 Habropoda laboriosa | reverse complement strand
CTCCTCTCCCTCCCTTCTGCTCTCTCGCCGCTGCTTTCCCTCCCCTATCATCAGTTGCTCTCCGAAGCTCTCTCGCTCTCTCCGCTTGCCCTCGCCGCTGAACTCTCAAGGTGGAGGCACTCGGCGACCGGAGGAGATGCGCTCTCTTGGTATCTCTTCTCGTTCTGCCTTCTCGCTCGCCGCTGTGTTTCTCCGTGTGCGCTTGCACACGGCCGTGCGTGTTTGCGTGGCCCGCCCTCCCCACCCCCCCTGGTATGTACAGTGTGCTGTGTGAGCGGCTAAGAAACGCGAACCGTTAGGTGGTGAGATATCCGAGGGTGTTTCTCTAATCGTTTTCACCGACGTCTCGATGCAACGATGTGTCTCGCGTTTTTCTTTCTCCTTTTTGTCGTTGATTCCGGAGTGGAGGTTGATGGTTAGGGGTTGCTTCGGAGATCTTCGAGATACGTGAACGCGATACGAATCGAGGAGGGTAATCGGTTGGGGGAAGAGGTTGAGAAGGATCGTGGAGAGATTTGTCGGTTTATTAATTTAGTCGGTTAATTTTCCGTGATCTTCCTTTTCATTCTGTTCATTCTGTATCGTCGCTGCTGTCACTATCGCTGATAATTCGATTTTTCATTCATTGGGCATTCGTTGCAACAGAATGTCACGTGAAAAGTATGACGCTATAGACTCGATATGGACGCGGGATGTCTCGTTCAAAGCGTTCGACGAACGACGTTGACAATGTGAGTTGTAGAGACTTATTGTAGAGTTGTAGAGAGTTTTTTTAATTTAAATTAAAAAAACAAGTACACAATTTTTCCACTTAACTGCTTCGATACCTCTGATACACCGTTAAAGGGTTAATCTCGATATCGATCGAAGCTCAGCTACACCTGTGTAACGTTACACCGTTCCACCGACTTCGCCGAGGATGACGTGACGCGACCACGCCAAACAATAACGTCGCGCGATTACTTCAAATCCTCCGCCAGTTTCTTCGTCACTTATCACCACGCGCGCGTTCATCCGGGTTAAGTCCCTTAAAGCGTCCAAGGCGGATGGCAGCGCCTGTAAAGCGTTCGCGAAACCGCGTGTCGGCCACGTAACCGAGCGTGTATCACGCTTGGTTCGTGAAATATGTCGCGTTCTCGAAATTTATTCATCCGTATCTCTTGGCGAACGGTGAAAACCGCCCCTGGACAAAAGAGCACCCCTATCTCGAGGTATCGCATAAACAACCGAGATCGCGATCTTCCTTCACGACGTACGATCCCCCCCTCTCTCCATCCCTCCTCCTTCTGGCCAAAACGCGTCTCTCGACGTGTACAGCTTTTCGGGAGAAAGAGGAGAATTCACAAAAGAGAGACGTTCCTCTCGACAGCGTACGTAACCGTCCCTCCCTCTCTCCACCTTTTCTCTACCCGGTGGTAATCCCCAAAAGTCCATAAATACTGGAAGGGAGTATATTCTCCGAAGGGTCGTTTACAGGATCACAGTCGTACACCCTGACACGGGCCGGTGATGACGCTTTAATTCGGAGCCGTTCTGCGGGAACGCGCACTGTCGCAGAATTTGCGAACAGCGTCGTCTTTGGGTGGGCGGTTTACGTTTCGATTACTGTCCGGAACAGCGGTATCGTTGAAATCGCGTTGTTGCCTGCCTGGTGGAAAATGGGACGTTGAAAACTGATGGCTGTCATCGACTGAACGCGCATACTAGAAAATAGTATCACACTTTATACACCCGTCCGAAAAGTTCCGTTCGTTAGACACCGAATAGAGGGAGAACGACAAACCCGTGGTTAGAAAGTCAATATTCATCGCAGTGATGCCGTCATGTTGGGCATTACGTAAAAGCGTACGTAAAACATGATCCACGCGAACGATTACCGCGGTGGCTCACCTAGGAATACCGATAATCCACGCGGCACGTTTTACTCCCGATCTAAGGACAAATCGTTGCCGTGAAATCGCGGTTCGATTAGAATTTTCCGCTCTCCTCGGTTTTACGCAATCTGCATAAAGTACCACGGACGCGTAAGTTCCATCGTTGGAAACGTCGTCGATCGACGCTATCAGAGAGTCCACCCGGTTGAGAAGTTTCCAGCAACGAAAACTCGTACGTGTTTCGTAGGTGAAACGCGCGATTCGCTTGGTCGACTTCGAATACCACGTTGCGCTTACCCTACGAACATCGCAACGCTCCTATACGTATCCCACGCAAACTCCCTGTAGGATCGTGCTACGAGTTCACACTTCACGAACCTACGACAATCGTCACCGACTGGCATCCAAGCCGTTACAGCAGCTGCCTGAAACGAGATTTCGGGGATGTTCAGAGGGGTGTGGAAGGGGGGGGGGACGAGTAGGTGGGCCATTGTCGAGTTCGTATTCTCCGTTAACCTCCGTGAACCATCGGCCAGGTATTGACTATTTCACGGTTCGTTCGCGTGGAGCTGAAGAGAGGAAAAAAAAAAGGAGAAAAGAAGAAGGAACACGAACGAGTTCTTAACTGTAAGACGAGGCAATAGAGCGATCCCTACTCGTTTCACACCGCATTCCATTCGCTTGGTTCGCGTGTAATTAGTCCGGTTCGCGGATCGTGTCATACCCAACGGAGCATTATTCGAATTCGTTACGAGCGTTTTATACGATTTTACGAGGTAGCTTGTCGATTTCGTAGAAGCTCGTGGAATAAAAGGACACGCGATCAATTCCGAGAATTATGACCCCAGATGGACTGGTACGACGAGTTAAAGCTACCTTTGCATAGCGAGTATTTAAAGGTGAAGGTGGAAGGACACGTAAGTGCGGCAAGTTTCAAAGTTTCGCGACGTAGAGATCCGTGGAACACGGAACTAAAGGGCCTTTGACGACTTTTCCACTACTCTCTCTCTCTCTTTCTCGTGTACTTTGCGTCATCGACGATAGACAGAATCGAAACCTCACGCACCACATAGCTGATCCACAAGTCCCGAACTATACCCGTTGCAGTCTATAGTCGTGTTCGGAGTTCGATAAATATACATTAACGAGGATTATTTCGCCAAGTGTGTAATGCCAAGTTAAACTTTCCTTTCTATATCACCCACTTACGGCCGCTAATGAACACATAAACAGATCGAAGATCGAAGAAGTATATTTTCCTTAGAGCGAACGCGCTCCCAGGGGATATTACCTTGGCGAATGGTTCGAGCCTAAGCAGTAAAACGCGAATCTATAATCGCCTTAATCCTGCACACATAGGTGCTTGGAGCGTTCCACGCATTACCGCGACCACGACGTAATAACTTCATTTACGGCGTGTTTCCGTAACAACCCCGAGGAACTATAGCAGCACCTGCCTCGTGGGAAAGAATGCTCTTTGTCTCTGGCCGCGATCGAATCGCGCCGCGTTTCACCAGGACGACGGAGTCTCTACGGTCTAACACGTTTGAACCGCAACGGAACAGCGTTTGAAACGGTGACACGGCGGAAAACGACGGAAGAGCCTCTCGGATACGATCGCCAGCCGTGGACGATATCGACTAAATATCGACCTGTTCTACAGTCCTCGTTGTACTCACGCAATTTTTCCACGCTTCGTCCGGCTGGTCCCAAGTCGTTGACGGGTGTCTGGAACAGAAAACGAGCCGGTCATTAACGCTGTATCGGCATCGTACGCTTACTATTTATACGACTCCGCGTATATATCCGCGTGTACATACTCCGTGCCGCGAGATCGAATCTTGAAACTCGTTCGGTACACGGCCAATAGCTATGGTTAATTTAAACGCGTTCCCCTTTAATCGTACTATTTATTTCATTATAATCCAGCCACGGAATGGACCATCGTGCTGTACCGTCCCATTTGCGTTAACTGCTCGCATTACCTGCGTACACCCGGTGGAAGGATAATTCCTCGACGCGTAGAAGGTGTACGTACACAGGTATATACACGTTCGAGGATCTCGACGGAGCCGTGCACCGACGTGCCGGTGTACAACAGGTGGAGGGAAGAGAAGAGTACGTTCTAGCGACGCTGTGTTTATTTCCAACAGATTTTCGTGTTCGAGAATCACGGATCAAGAGAGAGAGAGAGAGAGAGAGAGAGAGAACCTTTGGCTATAACTATACGGAGAAGATCCTCTCGCGGCTGGTATGGTCATCGGTGGCATCCAACATACACGGGAACGTTGTATCAGATTATCGTAAGGTTTTGCATTCGAGGGATTTCAGTAATCCATTCTCTTTCTGTAATCCCATTATCGGACGTTTTCCTTAGGGTAACGCGACCGCTTTCGTGTCGCCGCATTTCCACGGATGATCTTTCAAGCAGACTTGGCCTGGTTTAGCGGCGAGTGGCAATTCGGTCAGTTTAAATCGTGAATACTCCGAACCTAGTAACTTCTGTTACTACTCTGTCGTTGGAAGACTAGAGTGAAACGGAGTCTCCCCCAGGTTTATACGACCGTTTCTGGTCAAAGCGAACTTCCTATACACGTGGATCTGTAATAATAAAACGACACCAGAGCGTGTCGTCTATCTACGTGTTTCCAGGGTGCAGGTTTATTTATCCGTCTCGTTCAGTGGAATAACATTTTACATAAATCAGTGATTAATTCCGTGAAATCGGTGCCGCGAGCCGCTCCATTGACCGTGCAAACACACGCACACACACAGGCCACGTACACACGGCGACACGGACACGTGCATACGGGACTAGCGTCCACGTGGCAATATCGTCGACCACTTTCTCTCTCTCTCTGTGACCCGACTAACAGGCGTTCCCCAGAATAGCAATTGTGACACGTATCGAATGCATTCATTTTGCGCAGGTAACGTCTCACTCGACGTCGCGACGCGCGCGCGCGCTTCAGCGTCCAAAGAAGACGTACACACGAATGCATAATGGAGTGGAGGGCTCGGGGGCCCTTTCGGGAACTCTCCCTACAGGGCCAACCAAGATCGACTCGAATCGAAAGGGAACGAGCCGAGAGCGGTCCAGGAGTGGTGCCAACTTAATGAGGGACCACCTAGCTCTAACTGTTTGTTTTTCGGCAGGATCGGGCCCCGGAGAAAATACTCTGGCGAGATTCAGCGAACGGCCGATCCCGTTTATGGCCTTGTATCGCAAGCCCTATTGCCATAACTTCCGCGATTTGGGCGTGAAATTACACGCGGTGGAATCGACGCGGGGAACGTCGATAGCTCGAAAAAGATTCTCTTCGTTCCCTCTCGTTCTTCCTTTTTTCCCCTCCTCCTTCTCTTTCATACTCGATTCTTTGTTTCTCTTTCCCGCAGAATTCGAGCGAACGAGGTGCGTCGATCGATTCGACACGCGTTATCTGCCGCGATTCTCCGATTCACGTTGTCCAATCTCGTTACTTATTAATCATAAGGAAGATTCCTCGTGGAAGTGTACGTAGGAAGAATTGAACGCAGGAGAAAAGGATTTTCGAGAAGAAGTATCTGTCTAACGTATGCACAATAGGAATATCGGAGCACATAGCATTAATTCGAGGGAACACAAGGTTTTCCGTAATTCACGGCCATAAATTAATCCGGTCGCGTATTAACGATGCGCAAATTACACGCGCGGCCGAGATATTTAATCCCGAAGACACGCTGTAATTATCGTTGGGTCGCGCGACGCCCGACTTTTTTTCATAAATGGATCCCGGGCTAACGCGATGTAACGCATTTATAACGGGCTTCGATGGTAGCTCGGGACACGAGCAGCCATGGAATTACCACCGCCTAATGTCGTGTTTTTTTCAGACACGCTCCCGTAGCACCCGGAGAGAAGACCCCTTGCTCACTTTCACCGCTCTTTCCTCCGGACCCGACCATTCCTCCAGTAGGAAATTAGGCAGGAATCTCTGGGCGTCCTCGACGCGTTCAGACCGCGTTTTTATGCCTGATCTCTTTCTTCTTGCCATTTTTTCCCCGCTCGTATTCATTGATCAATATCTTACGCTTCTACCCCTTATTACTCTTTTACTACTCTTAATTACGAATAATGCGCATTCTTGCTGTTCGTCTCTTCGAGGCCACTCGAATGAGATATTAAGAACGAGAACTCGAGGTTTTTACACCGAGAGGGAAAAAAGAAAGAAAGCTCCGTGGTTTCTTCCTCGACGTTTAATTTTTTCTACGGTTTATCGATCGATAATACCTTGCACTTGTTCTCCATTATACGCGAGCTGTTAATTACGAATCTTCTTTTACACCGATAGGCGCGTCGCGTGTAACCACCGAGGAGATAACGAATTCAGAAAACTATCCACTTAGATTCCGATATAACGTACAATTACAGGCAATTATTAGGCTGCAACATGTTCAGCTGAGGGTATTTATTAGCGTAAGTGGCCGTACGCGCATCGCGCTTCCTCCAGAAGCGCATCCATTCCGGGCCACGCCGCGATGCATTCCGCCAGACGACGTATCGATTATGCCGTCACGTTTCACGCTAAAAACGATCAAGCACCGCACAGCCACGAACATACGTCCCCGTTGTTTCTGTCTCTCCGCCAGACTGTTTCCGCGCGGTTCCATTCCTATATTTTACACCCTCCTTCGGTTCATTATCAAGTTTCCCAGCTAGAATTAACCCTTTGAGCACGACCAACCCGTACACGCGTACGGAACAGATTATTAACGTTGAAGAATATTTATTTGTATCTTTGTACATATTACACGATAAATAAGTACCTTATAAAAATACTTGAAAGCTTTGAATTTCTTCATCCCTAACCAGTGCAGAGTAACAAAGTTTCACGAATAATATATTTATTCAGAAATGAAATGAAATGAAATTACTGCAAAAGGTCCTAGCACAGAAAACGCAGTCATATCGATACATGCGCGAGCAACGGGTTAAGAAAGAAGTTAAAACAGTGACCCAGTCACGCTTGGGGAAAAACAGAACGGTCGAAGAACTTGGTGAAAAGTGAATTTACGAGCATGGGGTATCGGCAATCGAGAGGAAAAAATACACCGGTCACGATTTTATTTCATTTGTCGGTGACAGCTTCTCGCAGAGGAAAGCTCGACAGAAGTTCCGTCCGACCGCTGCTGCTTGCTGTTCCGCTATCCTACACGATCACGAGTATCATTCAGGATTTTTGCGCGTGACGCTCGCGTGAAAAATGTTTCCACGCGATACGTGTCGGTGTTCAGACGCGTTTGCGTCCGACACTTTCGCCGGGCAATTGATTAATCGAGATTCTTGATTTCGCGAATTCCTACGGTTCCCTCTACGTACCTATATATGTATATGTATGTATATACTGGAGGGATCGACGAACTCTGATGTGACGTGACTGAGAGATCGTTGGAAGCGAACAAACCTGACTCACAGGCGAAGATGTTAAAGCGTCTCGAGGCACTTTCATCCAGCGGCTGGTCCAAGGACGATTTGTTCCTATTAGCGAGCCCGTGTTAATCGTCACGGCCGTATAAACTTGCCCGCTAATGAGTCGACATATCATTCTCTCCGTGCAAACGAATTCTGTCGGGACGATACGCGCGAGCTGCGGTATTAATTCAAGGATCCCCGAGACTTGGCATAAATCTCGATTCGACGAAAATTAACGTCCGCCAAGCCTGACAACGCTTTCACGCGACAAATTACGCGCTACCGTCTCGCAAAGCTCCCTATCCTATAGTCAAACAACTCGAGACGAATACGACAAACCGTTTTATTGCCACGATTACACATCGGTCAAGATCTTTTCGTCTCCTTGGATCTCTCGTTAGTCATCTGGAGATATAACTGTGTTCGATTCTCCCCGTTTCGTCCATCTCCATCGAGGATATTCTTATTTCTCGTAATATTTGAAAGATAGATACGTAGCGTATGTGAAGTTCACGCGCAACATTTCACCCTTTGATACTCTTGATCGATCGTGCCGATTAATCAATGGAAAATTTCCCCGTAAAAGGTGGTAATTGCATCTAGGTTCGCGCTCGCGCGCGCAGTATACTCACGGCGAGAACAAGCTCTCGATTACCAGCTCGACCCCGGCGGTTGCACCGCGAGATTGCTTCGATTTATCGATCCACGGCACCGACTGCACTCCGTTTACGATCAATACGTTTTCACGGGAGAAGAAGAAGGGTCGGCCGTTTCGCTTCTCGAAACTTACCGGGTGCCGCTCCTTCAAACGAACATATTTTTATTTACCGTGTCCTATGCATCGGTGAAATCTCCCGCGAGACGAAACACGAAATGTCACTTACTTGGAAACATCATGCTTGCCGTACCTGCGTCTCTCCCTTCCTCTCTCTCTCTCTCTCTCTCTCTCTCTACCTTCTACACACCCTATCCTTATTCACCGTTCTCCACGGTCCTGACTGATCAATGCCTGCAGCGTTTCACGTAGGAACGCGTGAGGCTAGACACGAGTTCGTTATTACAACGGTATTCGAAATATTTGCACTATGCCAGGACGATTTCGAACAGCACGCGAGGAAGGGGAAGGCTTTAGCTAACGGCTCTTCTCGTCCACGTCGAACAGGGTGAAAGTTGGAAAGTCGATCTTTCCCCGGTGGTGGAAAACGTGTGTCGAATGAACGCGTTGAATAGCAACTAGCCGGTCGACCGTTGATTATCGCCGGTGGAGAGGGAAAGGGGTGGCACTGACAAAAGGCGGTTTGACGAAGGAAATGTTAACGAGGGTGAGCTTCTGTTTCCTACGACGTTAGAATCCGCTTGCACGCGCGGCAGTAGACGAGCGTTATTTTTTTCACTCGCGCGCTTTCACCGTCCGAATCAGCCCTCTTTGTGCTGTCGGCGCATCGTGCATTTTTATCAAGCCCCAACCCCGAAATAATCGCCACGAAATTCGAGATCGCCAAAGGCATTTCGTCGCGGCTGTCGTTGCACGCGTCTGTCGGTCGGTAGCGCGCGCGCGCCAACCTACTCTCTCTCTTTCTCTCCTCCGAGAACAGGCCTTTGACATCCGGTGACCTGTTCCAGGCCATATGCCGAGTTTCAATAATTTCCAATTAGTGTAAAAAGAATCGACGAGCCACCGGACCGAACGCTCGGCCGAATTTTCATTCGAGCCTCGTCCGAATCCTTTTATATCCTCCTCTACCCTTTGCGACAAACAGCGACTCTACCTTCCAAACGAACATCCGATAGCGGTCGAACACCAGCTTTGTTACGACTATTCAATCGGTGAGCTGTTTTATATTACATATACATATATACAGGTACAACGTCGATAGTTGTGTCATTTATAGGACAAATAATGTTTACCACAGTACTGTTAAAGAAAAATAGTATTTGTTTAGCCAGGTGTTACAGTAATCGCCAACTAGCGTTGCTGTGTTTGTGCTAATTGTTTACCAACAAATATATCCCGTGGAACGTGATTATCAAGAATCAACAGTAGCTTCCTTCGATTAATCTAAACCTGAATGACGCGCAATATCTAATATCTATATAATCTCGTCATCGAGAAATGGCAATGAGAGGGATACAGGGTAAGCTACAGGATGTCGAAGATTTCTCTTTCGTAAAGCTCGCACAGGTAAGACAGGAGAGTTTGTGACTCATTGCACGAACAAACGACAGACATCCAGTACGATTATATTCGTAGAGTGATCATCGACGATCACTTTCATCGCGCGGTTACGTGCTCACTTCGGAAATCCTCGTGCCGCGTAGAGTAGTACGCCTACTACTCCTCCAGCTCGTTCCGCGGACTCTTACGGAATAATCGGCGGAGAATCGCTTTCATCGAGAACCGCGAATGTGTACGTACTATCGATACGTCTGGGGAATCGAGATTGTTCGCGCAGACACGCTTCGAAGTGCTCAGCGAGGTGCGCATCGAAACGAAAGGGGGGAGGCTTTAATAGAGCCGGTCTACCAGCCAGCGTGTTACAGGCGTGTGCGCTATACGCTGCTTTCGTAACAGCTACGCGCACGGTGCATCGGTGCAGCGCACAATAAACCAATGTGTATTCGAAGGGGCTTAACTAGACGAACTATTCCGCGTAGTTTCTATTAGTAAATCACCCGCGCACTGCGCGGCATAGATAACGACCCCCGTAGCCAAGCTACAATGCCGCCGACGCGGAAACTTAATTAAGTATATATTAATTAAAATCCTCCCCGCCGATGTTCCGTCCAATGCTATACCCATCCTACGTTTCGACACGGAGAGACGGTTATGTTCTCGTGTGAACGCGTTCCGCTTTTACCATCTATTCGTCACGATTCTATCTCGCGATAGTTTCACCGTTGGAAAGAATTCTTGGGGCGAAGCAGAAAATGCAACAGGTCTCCGAAAATGTAAAAGGCAGTTCCAGGTGGACCGGTAATTATGCATTAACACGTCGATCTTCCTTTAACCGAATTGCCAGCGGAATACGTACTTTCGCGATTTTGACCAATTTTTAATCAGTTAGCCGCAGCACGAGTCCTCCATTGATCCGTCGAAACGCGTCTCGTTGGCCAAGCAAATTTATACCTCACCAGAGGTCCTCGAGTGTAGAAAGAAAGAATGCCGGCGAGAGAAGAGCGAGGAAGGACCGGGCGAAGAACGAGAGGACGAGAGGCTGTTTAAAGCCCGACGACCGCGTTCGCTCCTTATCGCGTATACATTGTAAGTACGTACAGCTGATTCTCGTTTTGCATAAAATCGAGGCGACACCGCGCGGCCCCCGGCTCCCGGTTTGGGAGTTTGCACGCGCGCCTGCGTGCACGTACACGCACGCACCTCGTCGCCCTTTCCACACTGGTTCTCGTGGTTGCACACGAATTTCTTTTACGGCCAGTTACTGAAGACATTAAAGTCCACGAGAGGGAGAGCAGGAGAGATTTGGACGGGCGGATGCCGTGGGGTCCTCTGCGGTTCCTGCGCTAACAAGACGATCTTTAAAGGAGGAAAGCGTTTCCCCAATCACCAGTTAACATCTTTGTCTCGTACTCTCGCGGCCGGCCGGCCCCGACGCCGCCGCCGCCACCGCTTGTGAATATATTCATGAGAAACCAACGCCGCTATCGACCGCCACCCGTCGAAACTTTCTCGCCGTTTTTTCGTGAACCGCGACGTGGAAACCGCTCGCGGCGCCGCGAAATTTTGCGAAAACAGAAGCGAACGTACATACACTCCGCGGTATCTTCGATCGAAGGCAAACGGTGTGCGAGGCAAAGCCAGCGCGAACCGGTGTCGCGATTTCATCAACCGCTGATCAAAGCTTCGCCGGATCAACGCTAGTTAGAATGACAAAGGTCCGCGGATTTTATCGCTACCTCTATATACAGCTACTACTTTTACTCGGTGACGTCTCTTATACAGGGTGAGTCTGAAGCAATGACCTGATTTAGAAGCTTTTGTAGATTTGACAGGTCATAGAGAATAGTTGAACCGTATTCGATCTATTGAACTTTCAACTATCCTTATCTCGTAGATTGAACAAATATTTTTTCGTTCTCTTTTTTACATGTAACTACTTCGTGGATACTTGTAACGAACAATTTATCAGAATCACCCGGTGCATATAACCGTGCCGGAAGAAGGATCAACCAAGTACTGACACTTTGGTAAAAGGATCGATCGAGTTGGAAAGTATCGAAAACAACGTTGTTTCCCTGGCGCATATCGCGTGGCGGCCGATGGTATCGAAGGGGGGTACAGCGGCAAGAAGAAATTGTTCGATTAATTAACGTTTTTTAATTAACGTCGGATGTCCTTAACGATAGACGCTTGTCAAGGGTTGATCGGAGTTTTATCAACGCGACGGGTTCGCTCCGGAAACACCTCCGGCGGACAAACCCGGCCTGATTTATTTTCATCGCGAACTCCCGCCTGCATCGTTCGCTTCCGGCGCTATCTTGATTTGGAATCGGCCCATCCCCGTCCTCCTCCCCCCCGTTGCCGCATCGACGGCTGAACATTTTTTCCATAACGAAACAGACCAACCCTCGACGGTCGCGCGCCACGCGTTTCCACGCGATAATCGAGATCGTTTCGCTCTATCGAAAACGCCCATTTGCCGGGAATAATAAGTTGGCTCGGTGGAAGGAGGGCGCACGAGCACGCCGCTCGCCCTTCATGTTCAATTATAATTCGACTCTATTCCACGCGAGAGGATTTTCATCGGTTACTCTCCGGGGAGCTGTTTTTAATCGTGCGGTTTAGAAAGTAGGATCTACTTGTTATCCGTAAATATCGATATGCAAATTTTTCGACGATTCGTCCAATTGTACACGCTTTTAATTTGAAAAATTGTCCGCTGATAGTAATGGTCGTCATACGTCAAAAGAGAAGATAGGAAAGAAAATAAGAAGTGGTAAAAAATGTGGAATGAATAAGACGAAATGAACCACGTTTCACCTGAAACCTGCCAACGAACTCGTCGATAAGATTGCCTATTCAACAGATGCCTCTGTCTTAGCATCGGAACAAAAGAACCCAGGTATTAAAATCGACGGCTAGATAACAAAATTCTAACACTTGCGCGCGCAAGATAATTTCACGGAAACAGGCGTGGATTCGAAGAAACTATAGACACATCAAGGTCGGTTACAAGTCAAATGTTCCGCCATCGGGTTATTATCCCGAATTCGATTAAGTTACGCCGTAATCGTTGCTTATCTCTTCGCCTGGAATATTTGCTCTTGATACGAGGTTGCGCGGGTAACGCGACGACAGCTGTCGATATTGACGGCACACTTGGGAAAATAGTGATGCGCCGCGCCGGCCACCAAACGGCACCCTATCTTTTCCCTTTTCCAGTAATCGACCAATATCGATGTCCCCGTGATCGAGGGATTTTTCAACCGGTCAGAAACGGCAAGGGTATTATTTGAAACGGGAGATTACCACAGATAATCTCGTACGGCTATAAAACGATACTATCGCGCGTGCCTTTTCAAACTTCTTACATCATTTTTCCCATTTTTACAGCACAGTAAGTGCTCCGTGAAAGAGAGAAAAGAATCAGCGGATTCCGATCTCTCGCGATATCAAAATTACACGATTGCGATTGCAAGGGAGAGGAAACGTTCCTTTCGAAATTCCAAACCAACACAGATAAGAAGTTACGAAAGCAAATGGTTCACCGTGAAAATAGGCTCGAAGTTGGACCGAATAAACGAACTTTGGCAAGTGAAGTTCGGTGGAGGGCTAAGTGACGGTCGTTTTCGATATCTCTTAAGAGCACAAAGATATTTTCCTATCTCTCGGAGGTATTCTTATCCGTTTCTTCGACCGACGTTTCCACTGTTCCACGATCGGCTCACACTCGTGACAGCGCTGTCCCTCACAAATGGACGATAAACTTTTATCAGTCCTGTTGTCAGTTTCAAAACGTCGACTGCTATTCCACACGCTCTCACGCACACACATTCGTGCACTGTTAACGCGACTGCAAGTCTGCCACTAACGCGTTGTCAGTCGGCTGTATTATCTAAGCGTTTCTTCTCGCAGTAGACGTACACATACGTTTTTCCCTTCTCCACTGGGAGATGTTTGTGTAACCGTGGTCTTTCTCCTAGTAGGTTTAACTCGAGAAAAGGGTTATCACGTGGATATCGGTATTTCGAGCGAACGTAATATTCCTGGCATTATTCGTTCGTTAGACGGAGCGCAGCCGCCATTTTAACGGCCAAGTTAATTCCGTGTGGATTTCGCAGTTGAAATTTTAAGGGGTGCTCGTCGTCCGCATTAATATCACGTTCAGAAACATAAAAAATTGAATTGCTAATGTTGTCGACGTATTCGCAAGCAGGACTCCTCCCTTCCGCGCCGCGCGATGCTCTACGATTAACAATGCGCACATGGTAAATGAAGGCGTGCCCGTAACAAAATATCACAGAGGAATTATTAAACGGAATACGCGGTGGTGATCTTGGAAGCATAATATTACCCTGGTTTCCGTCCTCTATTATACGTCCACGCTGGTATCGTACGGTAATTCGTGTCTCGGCTTTATTTGAAAAATGCATGCACTGCAAATATCCCCGTTGATTACTCGGTGTCGTCGGTGTATTACCTGTTTAATTCGTGCTAAACAAATTCACACAGAGAATAAACTCGATTCTCTCTGGTTACAACTAGAGGTTTTTGTCACGGCGATTTCTTTCTCTCTTCGTCACAGCCACCCTCCCTGGGATTTTTCTGCCCAAAGTTCGTTAAAACGGATGGCTAATCAATTTTTACAGGCTACAAAATGAATGCGAACAACCGTAATCCTACCGTTCAACCATTTCAACGAGCAAACTTTCGCCTTTATGCGACGTGGTAACCGCGAAAACAACCCCACGAAACGATCCCAAGAAACCAATTACGATTCCAGCGTTATTGTCGAGGAAGGAGGAGGATTCGGATTACCCAGGACGAAGGAGGGGCCATTTCTTTGTAGCAAGGAGAACGTCAGTTGTCGCCAAAGTGGTTACAGAGGGTTGCCGCGCGACATGTCCGGTTTTACGAGGCAAGGCGATGAATGCAGGAATGACGGACACGTAAACGACGCGTTTCCGGTCTCCACGACCTGGACACACGCGAAACGAACCGGCCACCACGTGAGAGAAAAAACGAGGTAGGCGTGTCTCGTCCGTAGTTTCGGTCGAAAACGTAACGTGCGTGTGACAAACGACGAAATCCTTCCACGGAACGTGTATATGCTGATTAAAATACCTCACCATTGTCACTTAATAACAATCATATTCCAAGTAGCTCTGTTAACTGGGTTTATTACCTTGTACAGTCGACGAAAGAAATTTTGCGAGTTCACAAGACAAAGTATAACAACGAAAAGTCTCCGACAGAAGATTTTCTGACCTTCATCCCCTAAAATTTCTGTCCATTTCTCACTCGGTATTAACTTCGACCCCTGATCACTTCGACGATCTTATCACATTTTTTAAAGAAATTTCCCTAGGTTGCGAAACAAGGTACAATAACGAGAAGTCTCTGACTGAAGATTTTCACCTTGATCCCCTAAAATTTCTGTTCACCTCAACCCCCGATCACTTGGACAATCTTATCATATTTCTTCCATCGACCGTACCTTAAGATCTCCTAATTTTTCCACTTGTCCTGTTCACCCTTATCTCCACTGCCAATTCAGCGTCTCCCCCGCCCCGTCACCTAATCGCGAGCCCCCCCAGGAAACGGCCGGAAGCGAGGAATTCCGCGGGAAAAGCGTTCCTCGTCGACACGGATAAAAATCTAATCGTTGGATCGAGGAGCGACGGAGGTGTCGGGGCAAAGACAAGGTTCACGGGCTGCGTTGAACACAGGCAGATGCATATACCGGCTGGTCGGTCGGGGCGCACTGCTGGGCATAACGTGATGCCCCGGCGATGGAAGAATAAGGTAGGCGTGTCGCGGCGACGTTAGGTGCGTTACGCTGTGCGTGTACGCGACAAAGAGAGGATACGTTGGTATATAAGCCGGCTTATTACGCGAGAGTGCCGGAGGCTACAAACACGCCGAATAATGGCCGTGGCTTTGCAATAGAGCGCGAGACGATCGAAGAGAACGAGAGGGGTAGTATCGTATTAAATTATAATAATTCCAACGCGAAATTATTAGAACGACCGCCGAGGGGTGAGACAGAGGGAGAGAGGGAGAAAGTTGAGAAAGAAAACGGTCCGCATAAAAGGGCTGTACGCCGCGTCTTTCCCTCGGCGCGGTGCGGTTACGCATTTTCTACGAGCGGCCACCTATACAATCGGTACAATGTTCAGCCTTATCTGGCTACCCGACACGTCCGGTACCCCGCCAGACCAGCAGGGGGCACATCCGCGACATTTGTTAACAAATATTTTACCCCGTAACACGATATATACAGGCCGGTTCGTAATAACGCTGTTCGACGTTCGAATAATAGCCAGGAATGCTAGGGACCGGGCCGTAGAAAATGGAACAACCTGGTCAGAGGAGAACGTAGAATAATGTTCGGATAATAATCGAGCAAGATTAGCATCGAATTCGCAACTGAGAAGCTCGCGTGTGTGTTAAGGGTGGCTTGCATAAACTGTGAAATTGCGAACGATCGTGCTCGTTACGTTGTAACTCGAGCCGACCTTACAAATTTCCTTCTCAGCATAGTGTGTAGATATAAAAGACTGCATAACTGCTGCTTCCGTTTCTCCTTTTCTCCCTCTCACTCTCGACGATGAGAGATATCCGCGTATCGACACACATCATCCGCTTTTTTTACTCCTCTCCTTTCCTATCGAGTTTACCCGAAAGCCCTGTCTTCGAACGGCAAAGGTAAAACTCGAGCGTGAGCAAGACGAGCAGAAGTTCGCCTGGTTGGAACGAGGTCGGTACTCTCTCGCGGAAAACGGAACAGGTATCGAGATAAAATGCTAGGAAATTCTCAAAGCGCTCGCCCGGTCGATTTCGAGAGAGGGGCGAAAGAGGGAGGGAGGAGGGGGCCTTTTCCTTCGTTCCACTTGGATTCACCGGGCAAAACGGGAGGGCTGTGGGAGAGAACAAAGAATTTCGCCTAGGTAAAAAGGAAGCAGAGGAAGTTATCGAGCACGGCCCATAGACGCGTCGTGCCGAAGGATTTATTATCGATCCCTCTTCTCCTTATCTCCTTACAGCATACTTTCGTTATCGTATATATATATATATATATATGTATATACGTAGAGGAAAGGTGGAGCCCTTCTGTTCCGTTCAGCCATCCCTAGGGGACGGTCGCCGGCCTCATGTACGGGACGCATAATTATGACAGTGTGCCTGCGCGAGGCTGCCGCCATTAATATTCATAAAGCCGATCCGTCAAAACGGCTGCCGTCTATGCTCGTGTTCTCTTATTTTTCCGACGCCTCCGGAACGGCTTCGTTCGCTTCAGCCGTCGACGAACAGGAAGAAGGAGGTGGAGGAAAAGGAGGAGGAGGGGAAAAAAAGGATACGAAGGAAACGACGACAGAGAGTGTAAAGTCGATCGAGAGAGGGGTTCGTCGTCGCGAATGCAAGACGTTCGATGCACGTACAAGCTTGTACACGCGTCTACGACGACGTGGCTGCACGCGTGACACGCGTGCACGTACGATACACACGTGTGAAATCGACGTGGGCTCCTGTGCGTGGAGAACACCTGGGAATAAATCAGATGCCTATTGATTTCGAGACGCGGTACAATCTGTTTCTTGGTCTCCTGTCTCTTGTTCTCTCGCGTTACGACGCCCCGGTGATTGTTGCAGGGAAATGGATTGGCTCGGTTTGCGAGACACATTCGTTACGGTGAAAATGTAAGATTGTTTACAAGCAGCTATTGTGTATAATTTTTGGTCACACCTGCGGTTGCTAGATAAATACGATAAATCTCTCTGGAGATTTGGTTGCTACTTTCGCTAAGTTCAGAGGGATGATTGAATTTTTTATCGAGAATCGATTATCGTAAACACGGGTGTCTATTGTACCATTTAACATCGATTTTTGTAAATTTCGTTTTCTACAAGAGCGATGAACACATTAAGCTTGTACGTCACGTGAAGAAGCAATAAAGACGCACGGGCTAAAAAGGATCGACAGGATAATCGTGGAGGAACCGCGAGGCGTGGATCTTAACCGAATTATCTGTAATACAATTATTCCGCAATCCATTTTACAAACTTACACCGGCAAATTACCCTCAATCAATATATATACCGTTCTTTTCCGAAACGTTCGTAAATTAATGAGCGGCGATCGGTGCGTAGTTGCGCGCTGTAATCGCGCCAAGTGTCTGTATTGCAATCAAGAATCGAGAATATGTTAAATCATACAGCACGTACGGAGCGTGTAATGAATAATAATAGGCCACCGGTTCGCCTCTAACTACCGATTCATCCTGCTCCCATGTGAATCACGGATCGACTTAAGTGGAATCGTCGAGTTTGCATTTTTCAGGGGGCCGTCGACGTTTACATGCCTCGGTTAACGTTACCGGTAATTGAGGCACTGGTTAGATCGAACGAGAAACGCCACGAAACGAATATTCCTCCCGGTTCTCTGTTGCATGGAACGAAACGTATTACTTCACCGCTCTGAGCATTCAACGAATTCCAATTATTCTTTTCTTTTCTTCTTCTTTGTCTACTTTTTCTTTCTTTCTTCGATCGAGTACGAATTAAAACGGGCGCCACTTTACTCCCGGATAATTAATCGCCGTGTTATTTCTAATTAGAGAAAATTAAGACGTCGCCTTGTTTTCGCTGCAAGTTGCCCTGTCGTTTACTTCTTTCGTTGCTTTTCCACGGCTGTCGGGTAAACAAGAGGGAAAAGAAAGAAAGAACGAACGAACGAACGGGGGGAAGGTTTTTACGTGAAAGTCGTCGCGAAACGAACAAGACGACACCCGTTATTAAATTCGAGGATCCCCTCTATAAATATGCCCGACGCTTATTACCGAACGCCAGCGACGGAATGTAAATTATCGAGACGGCTGAGTGCACTGATAGAATTCTCCAGCACGTTTCCCCGTTTATTTCGAGATTTCCAGCGAACAGCCACCCTTTATGCGACCGTAAAACTAATTGTCATCACTGTGACCGTATACTTTTACTGCGTTCGCAATGTGTCTCCATGAAGAAACATCCACGCGATATCACGCGTATAGTTTCTTATCGTTCCAAGTATTATTACTTACACGTCGTCTCTAACTCTTCGAAATCGATTAATCACGAGAGAATCGGTCGTTAGCTTTTAATTTTCATTTCAACGTTTAATTACGGTATTTTACAAACTGCGCAGAGATCAGAAGAGATAAACGAGCACTTTCAGAGGCAGCTTTACTACTCCGTTCTACCTCTTTCGCCTCGTCTCTAGGCGCAAAGCACTATCGCGAGGCCTAAAATTTTAATTCATCCCGAACATTACGAGCCACGGCAGAGGGTGTATCGCAGGGCGACTCTTTTTGCCGGCCGGCAAGCGTCGCGGCCGCAACTCGAAACAAGAAACGTACGAAACCAGCCGGTTGCTTCCCGGTAAACACACGTTCCGGAAATGCTTTAGCGTAATGAAGCGCATTTTTCTTTAATCAAGCGTCCCTCTATTCCGTTGCTCTCGTCGGCACGATAAATAAAACATTGTCCGCTTTTAAATGCCTGGTAAAAAGCTCGCGTCTCGTCGAGAGTACGAAGAAACGACGTTCCACGTGGAAGAATTCTGTTACGATCCAATATCAGTAAAAAGTGTCGTTGGTGAGTTTCGGTTATTCGGAATGGATCATACTGTAAATTATTTCTTCACACTATTTTAAGAGGACAAGCTATCGATACCTTCATACATTCACACCCCTTTCGATAATTTACTTAGACTTTTTGGTAACATTTATGTAATTATGCTTATGTGATATAATCTCCAAGATATTTTGCGTATTTCTCAAAATCCACGACTATCTCAATTTTTTGTTTATTATAGGTCCTCTACTTTAATTTAAAAAATTAGCATTTAAGGAGGTCAAAAGGGAACGTGAACGAGAAGAAATGATTCTTAGTTTTAGAAAGACAGATAGCTGTGCAAGCGTTCATAAGCATCGTTTCTCATCCTTCTATCTTAACTCGACGATAGCGCACATAGCGAAAATCGCACTCTAAACTCCAAGTGTCAACAGGTCTGGATATTTGTAAAAATGCGTTCCGGACGACTGGTACACAGCAAGCGAGATATATCAGGCCTCTCGATGCACTATCTTTTATCTAAAGTTCGTGGCCCCCTTTCGTGGCGAGGAACGATAGTGTGGGAGCTTCCATTACCAGGTGCCGCCGAAGAATTTTAATTCATCCCGAAAATTATGGCACGGTCATATGCCCCGCCACGCTGTGCCGCCTTTGCTATTCTCCTCGCCGACCACTCATTATCCTCGTACCCGATCATTTTTTTTTCCCTCCAGCCTAATCGCTTCTCACGAGCCAGTCACGAGCGAGTCGCGCGCTCGATCCCTCGGCGAACCGCCTCGCGATTCAGGTGTCCGCTTGTAGAAGACACGTTTAAAATGTTCATCAACCACGATGGACGATGATTTCGTCGTCCTTGTCCCGTTTATTTCCAAGAGGAAAGTCGCGAGCTCCTCTCTATCGTCGCCGTGCCAGAGGTCTGTGATTAGTCAGAGGAGACCAGTTTCTGACGAGAGGAGAATTCGTGAACGGTGGAAGGGGGCAATCTTCGAGGTATCCTTTCCAGACTGCTTTCGCAATATTGTTGTGTCTTTTACGTAGAGAACTTGGTCGGTTTTAATTATGCCAGGAAGGTAGCTTTGAAATATCATCGAACGATCTTTCCCTCCAACAATTGACCACTTTTTTCCTTATCTTCGTAACTCGAACCTCGTCTTATTAATCATGAGAGTCTATCGCGGGTAGGAATCAACCTGTTCCGAAGAACCCTCTAGGTATAATAAGCACCGACGAAAATTCACGACACGACGAAATGACTCGAAATGAAAAATAAACTTATTATACGAAGCACCGGTGCGGCACGAAATCGCGCGATTATCGACGCGAGCATTCTCACTGACGTGACAGCGGTTAACAACTGAGAGAGCAGAGAGAGAGAGAGAGAGAGAGAGAAGTATGGTTCGAAAACGAGTCAGACACGCGGATTTCAAAGGTCCCGGGCGTATCGTGCTCCCTAATGACCAGAAAATATTACGACGAGGAAGAACAAGAGGGCCCCCGGTAGCTACGGTCCGCAACTTACAGATTGAAATCCACCCTTCGGCCTCTTTGTTCTCATTGTTATCGTCGCTCGTGGCACGCCACGAAGCCGGCCAGCGGTCGTCTCACCCGCTGGTTATTAATGCACCGCTCACGGTCTGCTCGGGCAACTTTGAAAAATGGCCGGCCCGCGATGATTCAGAGTTTTGCGCCGACTAGGCGATATCGTGTCGGCGGACGCACGCTTCAGAGGAAATATTCAGCGAAACAGGTGGCGAAGTTCACATCGAGGCCTTCCCGACAGAAGACGACCCCGCCACGCTGTCCCGAGACCTCTACTCTTCCACGATCTACCGCCTGCGTGTACGAGAGCTCGATTCTAAGGCTGAAACTGGCATCCTCGATTCGTGTAGTATTTTGCGTTTCTCGGGGACGATTGTAAGCGGTTTGCGATAAACATGCTGCCGTCTTTCAGTATGTTTTATTAAATCTGTAGGGTTTTGGTATGGACGTGACAATTTGGGACTAGAGAAAGTAGGTCTGATAACACAGAGAAAGTAGGTCTCACTTTGGTATCCATGATGATTTGAAAATAGAGGAAATCTGGGTTTCGGTTGGAAGATGTGACACTTTTGGACTAGAGAAAATGGTATCAATGATATACGTGTAACTATGGTATTTTGAAAGAGAATAAAACGAATTTAACCCTTTCGTGACAAGTAAGACACACGTCCTACTTGACAGTTCGACCCTTCTCGGGGACGATTGTAAGCGGTTTGCGATAAACATGCTGCCGTCTTTCAGTATGTTTTATTAGATCTGTAGGGTTTTGGTATGGATGTGACAATTTCGGTCTAGAGAAAGTAGGTCTCACTTTAGTATCCATGATGATTTGAAAATAGAGGAAATCTGGGTTTCGGTTGGAAGATGTGATACTTTTGGACTAGAGAAAATGGTATCAATGATATACGTGGAACTATGGTATTTTGAAAGAGAATAAAACGAATTTAACCCTTTCGTGACAAGTAAGACACACGTCCCACTTGGGAGTTCGACCTAAAATCGATCTCAATTTAGTATCCACGATGATTTGTAAATAAAAAAAGAAAATTCGGTGACGAAAGGGTTAAGACACCAAAAAGTGGATGTTCCCATAATAGTCGTCCATATATGAATGAAAGAACAGTAAACTTTCAACAAATCAAAATTGCAACATTCATCGAGTTGACATTCGCTAAAAAAGAAAAACAACATTGAAAGAGGTAACAGTAATATTAATCCAGTTCAGCTTCCGTCCTCTTTCATTTTCCCTCGTACAATACCATCCCCTCCCTATCCCACTCCCTCTCTATCAAGAAAGAGCGACTTCTAATTCACGAACCACGCTCCAACCACGAAACGGTCCAACGATTTCAATCACAATCCCGACTGGCGTGCTCGCGTACACCGACGAAATTCTGTCGTCGATCATAGCCGAATGCACGCTGCCGATCCGTGACGCACAAAAGGAGCCTTTCCACAAGTTTGTATAGGCCGCCCTACGAAGGCAAATTTCTTTCTTTTTTTAGAAAAAACGATACACGCGACGTGCTTCCCTATTTCCCGTCGTCTTTCCAAAATCAATATAGCCCCGCAGATTGTTATTTATACCAGGCAAGAAGATACGGTATTCCGTTTGAAGTCCTCCTCTCCTGG
>NW_017100218.1:113592-124010 GCF_001263275.1 Habropoda laboriosa | reverse complement strand
AGTACAGATAGATAAGAGAACGAACGGACGGGATTGGGGGCGGAGGGAGGCAGAAGAGAGAGACAGCGAGCTCGCGCTCGCGCGGGGGGGTGAACAGGACGGATTACAAGAAGCGTCTCGGGTGCCTCTAAGCTTGGTAATGCGAGGCGGGGAACGAGGGCTCTTTGATAAATGCGAAATGTACCATTCGAGTTTGTTATGGTCCCCGCAATCCACTATTTACGGGGTTTTCTTTGAACTTCCGGGGGTAAAGGCGGCAACGACGCCCGAACGGCGGTTGGGGTAAACGATGCGGTTGCCACCCCGGCAACTACCAACTTAAGACAAAGGGAAAAAGTAACGGGGGTTAATACGCCGAAATACTGCCTGTTCGCGGATTTGTTCCTAAGCGTTATCCCCTGGTTATCTTTAATAAACTTCTCATAGAAATTCTATTCACCCCCTTTCCTGGATTATTTCAACCGTCGTCCATTTTCGAACGATCTTGTACTTGGTTTTTTAAGAGTGTATGTGTATATTCGTTCGCTTTACGGAGAGGAGAACTGCGTTGTTTTTACGCGTTAAAAAGCGGTAGTTAAGTTGAGCGAGCAATCGCGAGAGGAAACGGCGAACACTAAACGGCAACGTTAAATCTCGACCACGGTGTGGAACAAGAAAAGGCACTTTTAGGAATGACAGTGGACAAGCACAGATAAAGCGCCGCGACGGCCGATAATCCGAGGAACGAAAACGCAAGCGGGGTCCCCGGGTTGTCAACAACAGCGATATTTCGCTCGTTCTCCCCACGGACGGAATGATCAAATAATCGGCGGACGGTATCTTTATAACCTTAGCTCACGCAACAATCTCGATTCAATTATAAAATGAACTTTTCGAAGAATTCATTCCTCTTGCTAGTTCCACGTAAAGCGATAAATTACACGTGGTCGACATGTCGTTGCTTTCACCGGGCCAATTATTAATCGTTCCTTCTGAATACAAACGAAATAGGAATATGTATGAACCGGTACCTATAACTCGTAGCCTCCAACTATCGGAAAGAATTTTCCATAGACCGTGACTGGGGAGCCAATTATAATAGAAAAAAAGAACCATTCCCGAGGAAAGAAACAAGTGTCAAGCTCCGCGAAATCCAGTCAATTTCGCGGCACGAATAGTTTCCCGCGGTTGATAAGATTGCGCCGAGGGAAAGCTCGAAGGGACGAGGGAAAGTATCAATTGCCCCGTGGAAAAATGGAGAAAGCCGTGAGAAGCGTTGAAAAGAAAATTCTCCCGTTGTGAAGCGGCGTTCCTCTGTAGGGATGTGTTCGAATGTGCGCGCCTCGAGCGGGAAGCGTCGACTCGCGAGCGAGAAAATGAATTTCGAAGCTCCACGCGCGTCGACGATGGTTGAATGAAATTTATAAAAGTAACCGGTGAACACGGCGGTAGCCGAAGAAAACCACCCTTAACCGCGCGCCGATTCGATTACTCCGAGGCAGAAGCATGGTAGTGTAGCGTCGAACGAGAGAAAGAACGTGGCGTGGCGAGATCGGGTTATCTGGTACACGCTTTTCGACATGCTGTAATTAATATCATGCTGAAAACGCGAACCGGGACACGCTGGCTGCGTTTCGTGTACACCGGTAGGCCGGAGAGAGGAGAGAGAGAGAGAGAGAGAGACACGGTTTCGTGTTCCTTGAAAAGTGTCACGAAACGAGCGTAAAGCTCGGTGAAAAGCTCGCCAGGCGATAACGGTTGCGCACGATGTGGGGAAAACGCGGCTGCCTTTTTCCCTTAGATTACGCCAACGCCGCAACCGGCAAGCCCTTTACCGTCCTCGCTACGCGTTATTATTTCGTTTCGCCCTGACAACGCGTTATCTCACCCACCCACCCATCTTCCTCCAGTGGCGCCAACGACCTGGCTCGAAACCAGGTTAAAAAGAAAGAAAGAAAGAAGGCCATTCGATCTTTTTCATCGTTCAAGTTTATTCTCGGTTGAATATTTCTCGATTGACGAGATATAATCGAGGTGTGTGTGTGTACCATGGAAGAAAACAGGAAGGCATTTATACCGACGCAATGGGATCCCCTCTTTTAATATTCTGTGTACCAGGAGAGAGCAACGAGAGTGCACGGAGTCGATAAACCGGTGTGAATTCAGCATTCAATTAAAAGTGACTGGCGCAACTTATTCGACGAGTGTGCCCGCGTCGTTTTCTAATTGGAGGAGACCCTTTTCGTCGCTAAAAGTGAGAGAAACACACCGAGCGCGGGCCAGGGGGTGAACGCAACAGCCGGAAGCATCCCGCGCGCTCATTAACAGATTGAAAGGGAAATGATACGTGCCTAGATGTTTTACATCGCTGAATTCCGCCAGGCATTTTCCGGAGTCCTCGGAGAATCGAGGCCGGGGCGCTAACGCGAGAGACACACGTAATCCAGGGAGCCGTGTTTTTCTCGCCCAGGGAGAGACCGCGTGCAAGTTATTACGAGGGTTGCACCGGAGGACCCTGGTCTGAGGATCCTTTAGAAAAGTCCCAGGGTTAACAACAAAAATAAAATATCGCCCTCTTTTAAAAATGCACCGGCGCATCCACGGACGGTAACGCCGGAACGGCTCGTTAACTGATAACGCGCCTCTCCTTTTCTCTCCTCTCTCTCTCTCTCTCTTTCTCGCGCGTATCACTTGCTGTCTCTCTTCTAACTAGGCGAGGCTTGTTTACACGGTCGGTGTGTTTGCGAGCTGCGTTGATCTAGATTGGCGGAAAAAAAGAGGGAGGATACGAGAATCGAGCGGCCGAGTAATTAATACGATTGATTGAGCTTACCTCCCCGCGAAACTAGCGTTTCAATGGCCGCGCCGCGCCAGATTTTATTATATTTCAGGGCCGCGCGATATTGCCCGGCCCGTTGTATTTACTTCGGACGGAATTTATGCGCGAAAAAGCGTGCGAGGCCGCACGGGGTCGGCGAACGAGCGAAAAATATCCGATCCCGACGACGAAGATAACAAACGTTCACAAATAACCCCCGTGCACACTTGCAGCTAATATTACCGGGGATTATTTGACGTTCGATGAATGAAAAATCCGACGGTTTGTTTGAACGAAAGCGCGTGTACGCGTCGATGTGCATCGACGTACGTACATGCAGGTTTACCGGTACCGGTAGTGACTGAAACACACGGCTACAAAAAGGACAAGCCAGGATGGTACAAAGAGCTGGATTAAAATTATGAAATCGCTGCTACCATCGACCACTTGTCGAGTTACTTTCCGAATGGTCAACTTGTTCGAATTAGATTCGAATTGAACATTTTTATCACAGTTCTCCTTTTTTCCCCACTATTGTTAATTATCGACTATGGTAAATTTTCTCAGGATCCTGGTATGCGATTCATGTGCAGAGACCAAGTTAGTATGTACCTGGCTGGAGATCAACGATCCGGATCGTACGATGTAAGTTCCCATGGAAACACAACGACTTTGAAGGAACTTGTACGAACCGACCAGTTCACCGCCACGCTCCCTAGAAGCTGGAAAAATGGTGGAAAGAAACGACGGATACGGTGTAATTAATACGAAGAAGCCTGAAGCGGGACCGAGAACAGTTAGGCCCGACCTATCCTCTCGGACGTTCGTCTAATTAACTAATCGTCCCGTGGATCTTATCGATCTAATCCCGCATGCGACAGTTAGCAAGCCGTGCAAAGGGTATCTCTGTGTATAATCGAAACGTGTCCCCCTTGGTCTTCTCGCTCGATTCTTTTTCGGTGTTCTCCACCTCGCGGGAACCCGTTATTAAAGCTTCGCCTCTACTCTTCGATCCCTATCCAGGCACATCTAGTTTCCGCGCCAGCGAACAAACAAGCGGCTGCGTTTCCTAATGCCTCGAGAGGCGCGTGATTTCCTCCTTTTTCACCTCGTGTCGCAGATGGGACCGGTATATTTATAGAAGAACCACTTCGAACGGAAGCAATTTTCCATTTCTCATTTCTGCTACCGTCTAAGTAGCCATTAGACTAACCAACCGTTTCGTAGATAATCGTCGTTGGCCTCCTTTCTGATACGTTCGAATTATCGTTGACCCACTGGCTATTGTCGACCCACCGATTTCCGGTTGGTAACACTTTCTTCCTTTTTTTCTTTTCTCTATAGACAGATGATTTCGCGACCGGATTTCGCAACAATAGACGAACACCATCGAAACGATGCACAAGACTCGTGTATTAGAGTGGGGAAAAAAGGGGGAAAAAAGCGACAGGGTAGATAACCCGACGGGTTAAATATTAAAAGTCGCATGAATAAACGCGATAGCGGACGTATCTTAGCGGCTTGGCCTAGCCGAGCGCGACATACATATTCATGTCTCTTTGCTCTTACCGTCGCCGTTGCTCGCCGCGTACTTACGTGGTCCGACGATCGGCCGAGGTGTTGCCGGTATACCTGTGAAAACACGCGAAACACCTCGGAAATTTCCCTCGAATCCACGGAGGAATTTTATGTCGCCGGGTCACGTGCCACCGCATCGGTTCACCCAACCATGAGCGCACCACCTTCCATTCGTGTCCCTCTCGAACCCGGTGTTCCCCGTGATCTCGCCCCGAAAATTTCCGAAAACTCGCGACAGCTGCGCTTAGAGCCACGCGCGATAATTTGCCGGTGCACCGTTGCTAGAGGGGCAACAGAACGATCGATAAGAGAAACAAACGTCGAAAGGAATTAAGCGGTCGTGTCCTGAGCATGTTCACCACCGGTCACGCTACGAAAGTGGCGAGTAAGTAGCACACGGGGTAATTTCAACGAAGATTTCGACTTTGACGGTGGAGGAATCGCGTGAAATTGGACGGGACGAGAGGAAAGTTGAGAGATTGTATTTAGACGAACTGGGTACAGAATTTTGAAATTATTGTCGTTAATAAAAATGCTAATTGAAATGGTAAGAAATGAGGTCGTACAAGGGAAATTGTAAGAAATGAGATCATACATGAGATCACGAATAAATTGCAGTATCCTTCTCAAATTTCCCTGTCATTCCGTCGATTAGTTCTCGAGATATGATACTCCTCGGCATGAAGTATCTCTCTTAGAGAATAACTTGTTCAATTTCTCAAATATCGATCGAAAATATCCAACACACGTTTCCTCCTTTAGACACGCCTATCTCTTCGACAACGCGTCAAATTCCGATTCAATTAGCTGTCACTTTAAGCAGGTAGGAAAAAACTAGTTCAACCTCTCTTCGATCGTTACACCCAGCATCGGCAAGCCTCTCGAAAAATCTTCTTCGTCCCATTAGCGATCCTTCCGATCGTGGATCGAGGGAGAGACGCGCGAGGTGTGCGGATCGTTCCTCCGCGAGGGGGGCCTCGTGGATGACGAAGCGATCCTCGCGTCGACAAACGACCGTAATCATTGTCGAAAGCGTAACAGAGAGGCTGTGGTTGTCTCAACGCGAGTGAGCACCTACGTCGAACCAAGGAGAGAGAGAGAGAGAGAGAGGATTTACAGTGTACAGAGATCGAAACGGAAAGAGACAGAGGGGAGTAGAGACGCGATACGACGCGAAACTGTGCGGAGACGCCGATAACGACGTCGTTACGTACGCACGGGCGTGACGACTGATTAGAATCGGCCGTACGTTCTTGCCCGGCGTTACTAATCGCGGGTCAACGATGTTACCTGCTACGATACGGCTGGTTCCGGCTTCAACTCGGCACCAGCAATAATTCGCTCTGGGAAATATATCGCGACGTGGCCGATTGGCCAACCAGTGTCTCGTTAATCCCGGCCGTGTCGATCTCCTGTGTAACGTAAACGTTGCTAAAGACGCGATACGCCTGTTTTCCTCCTCTCTTTCTGTCTTTTTTTTTTTGTACTACTCTTCTTTCTGCGGAGTAATCAACGAGAGTTAGGTTACGTGTATCACCGCGAAGAGAATGAGAGAAACCGCGGTTGAACTGACCGCAGGTTAATAACGAGCGATAACTCGATGCTGGAATTATCGGTTAGAACACGATGGTGTATCCCCGAGGTAATAGCAAAACGGGGATCTGTGGGGCAACTTGGTCAACGATAGAAGTCTAACAGAAGTATGGAGTATTCGTTGGAGCATGGAATCGCGGCTGTTCAAGTCCCTGTTGGGACGTTCCTCGGATAAATTAGTCCCGCATGGGTCACTTGGGTGGTATTCTGTGTAAAGATGATTCGATTTAGAGTTGTGAAACGATAAGCAATACGAGTACGAATATATTTGATCACTTTTAGTACACTTTCCTTGTGTGTTCAGCGATAACTTGGTGTATTGTTGGTGATATCTGTATTCCACAGCGACTGTCTATCTCTTTCGATGACGTTGCCATGTTTTCTTAACGATATCCTTGGTTTTCACCTCTTGGTGATTTCATTCGGTGCAGATATGGGTGTTTATTGACTTAGCGTAGGCAGGAAAATTTTCTTCTTTTCCTTCCGAGTATTTGATGAAGCAACAATTACTTGGTTTTGAACAATACCCTGTAGAATATATATTACCTCTTGTTACGTGAATTTTTGCACTAAGCAAACTCTTCGGAGGAAGCACGATTTAAATACAAAGACTTGTAGCAGACGTGAAACATTGAAGAACGAGTTTCGCGATGGAAATTTTCAATGGATTATCAGCTTGCAAAAATTAGCACCACGAGCAAGTGTGTTACAGCCTCAACGTTGTCGTCCTTTTCGTTCAAAACTCCGTATCTATTCTTGCAGATACTCTTCCAAGAAATCTGCAGCGTATCACTTCCACGATTTCCGTGTCTCTGGCCGGACGGTCAGTTGACGCGGCAGGTTACCATATCACGAGCAATCGAAACGTAGTCTGTCTGGCGCCAACTTTCTACATTGTAAATTAGCATTTATACGGAGGCTGACTCAAAGAAATATCAACCGAGTGATTATTATTGAACTTTGATCTTGAAACAGTTGAGAAACATTCCCCGTTCTACCGTTCCTGCTTTGCACTCGCACGTTCTGATTCGCTTATTCATTTTTTTAATTTGCTATTGTACCACGACGAGGGAGAGAGAGAGAGAAAAAGAAAGGTGGATTTAATTAGCAAGGGATCCTTCCACCCCTATAGTTTCGAACCTCGACTACGCCATTCCCCATATATTCCATTCGTAGCACACACTCAGGCAGAAGGTCGACCGTACCAAGAGGAAAACCCATTGATCTTCTAATTATAGACCACTCCAGGGTCCGTGTATCATATTTTTCCAGGTCCCGGGTCGGATTAATAATACACGCGAGGTCCCTGCAACATCCGTTGGCAATCAATCCGTCTCTTCAATGAATCCATTCCACTCTCCTCCCAAATGTTGTCGATCACGACGGACACCAGTCACTTCCTCCTCTATTCAAACTTTAACTCACCGTTTCGAACGACATTGCCCCTGAAACAGCGTCACCTGTCGTCAGAGGCGTATCTACGCAAGACAGGTGTGTCAAAGGTCAGGTGAAAACTAATCCCCATTTCTCTCTATCGTGAAACAATTAAACCAAGCACAATTGCTCCCAATTACACATTCGTCGTTCCAATCTTTTCCCCATGTATGACATCGCAAGGATGATTAAGCAAGGCGTTATTCCACCGAAATACCGCCCTCTATTTTCCCCTGAAAATCAGCGGACGCGTTAACACGAGGACGGCTCGCGTTGGCGAACAACGACGAGCTCGCACGTTCGCCCTTGTTCGAATTTCGTCCGGCTTGTACCCGCTACGCGGCCGATCGACGACGATAGAGCGAGGATAGGCCTCGTAGACGAGAGCATGCTGCCGCGTGTTCCAGCGGACACGTCCGTGTGCGACGCGTTCGAGATCGTGTGCGACAACCCCCGTAGTTTCACCCCTCGCGCGCTTCACTCCGGCCGAGGACAATGTTTTCATTAACCGAATACACGCGAGCGAGCGGACCAAGGAACGCGGAAGCTTTTTCGCGTCGGAATTTTCGCGGTGGAAAATTTGCGAGCGTGACACCGGCGCTCGTCTCTCCCCGGCGAGGTACATCGAAGGGGAGCGATAGCGAGGCGAGTAACGGGTCGTCGAGCGGAAACGGTAGCGCGAATGGAAGACCTCTGCCACCGGTGAAACGCGTGTACGCCGTTTAAGACGGCTGTTAGGGTGATTATTGCCTCGCTGCCGCGGAGTTCGTGGCATACGTTTACATAAACCCGGCGTACGGGATAATTCTAGGAAGCGAGATTGGCGGTAGCTGTGAAATCCGCAGTCGAACGTGTGGAACAAGTGGAATGTCGTGGTGTGTCTTCAGCTTTTCCTGCACGATTAGCTGGGTAGGTAAGCTGGAGGATTATACCGTGTTTGCGAGACTGTTTTGAAAATTCGAGTGGTAGATGGACATGGTTTCGAATATCGCGGATGTAGAATTTCTATCAGATAAGTAGCACCTAGACTATGCGAACACGGTATAACTGTAGCTGTGAAGTGTGCAGGTGTTGCAAGAGTGTTTAAAAAATTCGAGTGGATGATGGACAAGGTTGCTAGTGTCGCAGATGTTGAATTTACACTATCAGATAGCTAGTTTCTATATTGTGTACATAATGTACAAAGTGTGGGGGATTAGACAGTTCCTGGAACTATGTAGCTTCACGTGTTTTTTTTCGCAAGAATGTAGCGGTTCGATGTAGCAGATAAGATATCCCCGCATCACAAAGATACAACCATATATCGACGGTGAACGTGGAAGAAAACGATCGTCGATTGGAAACGTCGAACAGTTTCCCTTCTCCAACTTCCATCGTTGGTTCGTTCCAATTCCTAAAATCGGTGAATGCAGTTGCGACTGGAGGGCAAGTCTCACGATACAAAGCCTGGACAAAAGCAGCGGCGAACGAACACGGAACGCCGCTGGTTGCATCACGCTGCGCGTGCACGACCAAAAAAGTCGCGGCGCAAATAGCTCCGGCCGTGCTCCTTCCTCGCCGTAAACGAGCGCGATTTCTGCTCGATTTACTCCGTATGGTATAGGAACGTAGCCGCTCGATCAAAGTGCGCGGCAATTAAACGCGCAATTAATACATTAACGTTGATGAAGTATCGACCGGCCGTTAATTCAGCAGCAGCGCTCTCGATGGCCATAAATATCGGCGCGATATCGCGGCCGCCACCCTACTTCGCTTTTCTTGTTTCGCCATGTAAATCCAGGCCGGTCTATCGGCCTTATCAGCGCCGGCCGACACACGCTGCTCGAACTTCACGCTCGGTAATCGTCGTTCATAAGCCGGGATCGCCGCGCCTGACGAAACGCGGTTACACGAGGAAAACACGCCTCGAGTCTTCGAGCCTACAAGGAGAGCTTTCTTCTTCTTCCTCTCTCGCAGCCGACGTTCCAGTTCCTCCAGTGAACACGTTTCACTGGCACGTGTTCCTCAGGTTATTAGGAAACGAGGAATTTACTACCTCTGATCCTTCTTTTCTTTTCTTTTTTTAACGTGTCTATTATAGAATAAGAATGCACGGGCGGTAAAGGAATTAATCCTTCGATTACTTTCGACGACGATGGAGGCTCGATGAAAATACTCGTGTATAGTTTGTGGAATCGATCTAGTGATGTCTTGAAATTGGCCAAAGTAAGCTTAATATAATACAAATGAGGGAGATGAGGAGCTCGAGAATTGGTTTTTTCAAAAATTTGCCTGTGTCTGTTTAATTATTATTGATCGTTTCAATAAAAGACTGCAACCAGAAATTTACAGCATCAACCGTTCACGCCGCTTAATAGTTTAATTTATATCAAACCTCTATTATATCGCTTCCACCGACTATACTATCAGCGTGTACAGGCGCATGTCAGCGATAATCAACCTCTGGATATTATCGGCGCCACTAGCCACCTTCGTGTTTATATATTATTTATTTTAAAACTACAAAATAAAAAAGTATCGATCAAGAAAGTAATTTAGCTGACGTCATACACAGCGATAAGTTAACTCGCGAACAGGTTTCGTACATACCGACTATTAATGCTACAACTAGACCACACACAGCGAGCGCTTCACTTTCGAGCGGCCAGTAGTCAAAGAGTTAATCACGAAACAGGCATTACGTTCTAACACAACAACCTGAAATTGAACACGACTGCGGATTTACAGCGATCCGTAAGCATTCTTCGATCAATTGTTGAAACGAACACAATAGGTGTTACTTCTTGCCGTGTTCGCCAACAAAGGTCTGGACGTTTCTCGCGGGAGTTTGGCGAATCGTCGTGCCAGCGAATTCGCGAGGAGAAAAGAGTCGGGGGGTGAAGAAGAGGGCCGCGCCACTCGGGGAACCACAAATTCCCGACTGCAGGGTAAATAAAAACGCGGAAAAACTGGAGCATGCAAATATATTCCGACGAGCGCGCGACCGCGCAATCCCTAAAAGTTTAGCGCGGCACGG
>NW_017100218.1:70381-113560 GCF_001263275.1 Habropoda laboriosa | reverse complement strand
CGGCCAGCCAGCCAGCGAGGAAAAAACGTCGCCAGCCCGGGACATGTATATGCAAGATAAATTAAATATACATGCTGTGCAAATAAGACTCGACTAGCCCGTCTCTCTGCCTCTTCCTCTCTCTCCTCCTCATCCCTCGTGTCGTTGTCTCTCCGGTTCTCGGTCATTTTAGTCGCTAGACAGGAGCGCGACGTCTGCGGAAGAGTACAAACGAAGGAGGTCACGGCCCGTCTCGAGGATAATCGTCGCGATATTCCACCTTTTAGACTTGTAATTGCCATGAAACATTCATTAATTGGCTCGAGATCGTACAAGTGCTATCGAGTGGTATTGCTCTATTAATTCTCGTTCGAGGCTGTTTCTTTTCGAAATTTCATCCACCGAAGAACGTAATCAAAGACTGTCCTTCGTGGAATTATCATGAAATCGACAAAGTGTAGAGAGTTCAGAGTCCGTGAAAGATCAGACAGAGAGAGGATAAAAGGGACAGTCCCAAGACAGTCGGAGACCACGGAAGACACGAAGGTAACCGAGGCCGCATTAATATTTCGCGTCTGAGCGCATTACTCTTCGCGGCTGGCCGACGTCGTGTCCTAGATTTCGGTTCTCCTTGTCGTAACGCGATATTAATGCACGGAAAGATATGAAAGTGTCGTTCCCTTTTACCGGGGCTACGTTCCCTCCGTAACGCGCTGGCGCGCGCGCACGTCGCGTTATGAAATAACGACGCATCCCGCCGCGCGACGTCTCGCCGCTCTATGTCAGCTTTTACGCTGTTCCACGGTGCTGTTTGAAGCTCGCGGAATATTTTTCACGGAATACTGCCTCGAGCGGAACGGCCGCCCTCTCTCTCTCTCTCTCACCGGCGACCGCGAGTTTTGCACACGGAATAAAACGGTCAAGATTACCTGCGACTCTCTTTTCATACGACACCCCGGCGATATATCTTTTTAATATATACGTTGTTTTTGAGGCCGCCGCGCGCGCGCTCGCGCGTGTCCACCGCTGTCCATCATTTTTATTATTCCTCCCCCGCCTGTGGAAATGAAGCGATGGTTTCGAACGAGAGAGAGAGAGAAAAAAGAGAAAGAAGTATTCTCGCGCATTTCCTACGTCACGTAAATTCGAAACGACGGAAATGTGCATAATTTTTCGCAGCCGGTAGGTATATTGCTGTGGTATTTCAACGAGAAGTATGCGGAAATCGACGAAAATAGGCGAAGAATATTTCTCGTAAACTCGTTTCCGACCATTCTATATCTGACTCTCAACTATTCAGAGCGCATTGACATTGGCATACCGCTCGCGTATTATAGAACACACGTCATTTTACCGTCCGCAGACGCGATGACATTTAACGTCGAACATGATCCGCGGTGTCGAGTGCGTCAACTTAGCGCGGAGAGTGCGTTTGCATGCTCGTTTTTCGAAAGAACGCAGATTTCACGGGTGGTATTAAGCGCGGAGAGAAGAATAAAACGTTCTACTCGTTATCTTCAATCCCGGACTTAGTTAGGAACGTAATAAAGTGTTCCCCAGGTTTTTATCGAGCGAGTTTCAATCGAGAAGAGCCGTGGACCAGACGTTCGAACGCCGTTTCCCGCGGACGTGACGGTCTTTGCGTCTTGGCAGCTCCATTATCTGCTCCATCAATCGACCATTCTTCTTCCCTTTGCATCATCGATGCACGGAGCGAGCGGAAAACAGGGAACGGTTAAGGGAGCAAAAAGGATCGCGACGTCGCCGACGCGACGGAAGGAAAGCGTGGAAGATGGCGGGTTTGAAGCGGAGGGAACAGGAACAAGGGAGGAGGAAATGGTTTCATTAAAACAATCCCGGTGGCTCGTGGCGCTTGATCGAAACCCCGTGTACAGAATAATGAGCGTGTGTCCCCGTTGTATGTGGCCGTGCACGTCGGTACACACCGCCTCTACCTGTGCGCCGGCACCGTCGTAAAGGTGGCTGCACACCGGGACACGCGTCGAACAAACGGATTAACTTTCGCCCGGGAACATAATCGAAACTTCATACCCCGCGGCTGTTATCGTAATTCGCTGTTTTGCGTGAGTAGCTAATTAACAGAACCATAGAACCCGGGTATCGTTCTGCTTTCGTGACGTAATCGTCCCGGTGCTGCTCGACGAAACGGTCTATTAATAAAGAATTATGCGAAACACGAGTTCCCGTTCCACTCACGGATACGATATCGCCGACAGATCGTTTCGGACAGATCTAATCGCCACCACTTCGTGCTGACTTTCTTCCTCCTTTTTCCCCCTTTTTTTCTTTCCTTTTAATCTACGGGTCAGAAAGGACAATTAAGCAACGAAATATTCTACCCTCTTTCTAACCCTTCGACGACTCCGGTATTCGCGTGTGCCCTCGCAACAGCCCCCCGAAATTACTACTAAAATTCACTCGTTCAACGATCAATTAATAATTCATTAAACGGAGCAAAGCCCGGTATGCAGAGGGCTTAAAATTCGGCGCGGTACGTTTGTGTATGCGTGTACCCGACGCGAAAAGCGAAACGGCACGGCGTCGTTTGTCGGTGTCGCTCGGTGAAATGCGTGTATCCGAACAATTAGATTCCAGGCCACCCTCTCCTCGTTCCCCCGTCCGCGGTCGCCGCGGGTAAACCTTCCCCGCGATAATATGTACGTACTAGAAACTCTCGTGTTTTCTGTTAACGTATCGCGAAAACATGAGAAATAACGTTTCCCATTGCCATACAGTGCCGTGACGCCGCACCGCGCCGCGCCGAGTTAAAGCTACGTCGCACGTCTCTTCCGCCGTGGAACGCGACGCGCCCCTAATCGTGCAATGATATTTCTAGCTGGCTATGCGACCACCACCGCCGCCGTACGCTCGCCCCTTTAACCGACCCGCTTACGTGGCGTGCCTGCACGCGTGTAAAAAGCCTCCGCCGCCAACTGAGAAACGTCGCTCATGCTCGATGTACATTCACGGCGATAACTTGTTCTATTACGGAATCTGAATACCTTAGACAAGTTGCCTAGTTACTTCGCGACACCATTCAAAAGTACGAAGAAGTGTAGCAGATTTAGAGGAACGATAGAAAATCCGTACGAAAATAGAGGAAAGCGAGAAGATTGCTATAATTCGCTGCCTATGGAAAATCGAAAAGAGGCATTTGAGTTAGCATTGAGACTCCTTCATTTTTCTGGAGCATTCGAAAAAATTCTTCCTTCCCTGCGGAAGATTATTTAAAACAGAAGTGAATTCTCTCGAGTCGTCGAGACTCGCAATCACCGGAAATGAAAGGGGATGGTTTGTTGAATAGGGGACTGGTTGCTGCTTCAGTCGTGGAAGAAAATATTATACCCCACCGCGTGGCGTAGAAATAATTTGATTAATGAAGGTCATTTAAATTAAGTCGGGACACCGGGCATCTCCTTAGCGACAGCTCGTCGGCCCACGGCGATTCTTTCAAAGGGCAGCTCGCTTCTTGACGCGGCTCTCGGTGATAAATGTTAAACCTCCGGCACCGGGTAATACGGAGCATGAATCATTTTTGCCGCCCTTCGCGCACCACCACGCAGGCCCGTCTTCTATTGTTTAACGTTGAAGAGATTACCGCGTCGCGATTTCGAGTCTCGTTACATGCAAACGAAGAGACTTATTACGAGGTCTAATTGGATCTCGAGGATTGTTAACAATAAACAGTGGATTTAAATCGTTTTTGCCACTACGATTCATCGTCGGATTAAGGGGTCGCGCCACCTTAACCGCGTCGAACTTCACGCTGCTTCTTTACGAATTCATTATCGCGAAACAATTCGTCAAATTAAAACGAACATTTCTACCATGGATGCTTTAAGAATACGGGCACAATTTACGTAGGTACAGTTGCTCGGAAAAATATTGAAACAGTAAGGAAGCAAGCATTAAACACGGCGCCTGGGAAAAATATTAATATTCGGTATATTAATTTTTGGTAAACCTTTGAATATTTATGTCGCACGGTAATTGGACAAAATTTTGATTAATTTGTATTGCAACGTCACACGTGAAAATGCATTGAACTAACAATACGTGAAAAGCGTCGAATCGATCCTTTTATAATTAACCAAAATACATTAGTACAAGGGCAAGCTTATACAGCGTCCAAATATTTTTCGGACATATGAACAAAGAAAATGCTCAAATCTGCACTTTAAACAGCATAATCTAACCACTCAAACTCGTCCTAACACAATTTTTCCTCCGTTATTCTTAGCCGTCGAGCTATCAACCTTCCCGTTTACCCGTTCGAAGAACTATCAAGACTAAATCGGAATAAAGAACCAAGTTGTCGAATTCTCGTGGAAATTTAAAGAGCAGAGAGTAGGAGAGAGACAGAGGTCGGCCAGATGTTTCGGTAAATATTTATCCGTGGCGCGAGTAGCGGCTAATTTAGACGGATCCGCCTCTCAGACCGTGCCGTACGTATGGCGGAAGCTTTGAATGCGCCGCGAAAGGTCTGGCGCGGGCGGCAATTCTGGGTTAAACTGCTCGCAATATTTCCAAGGGGGAACGATCGCGCGGTGGTTCGTGGTGGGCTGCCTTCCGGGAGGTCTGTGCGCTCGCATTCCAGAACGTTGACGACGCCCGTTAAAAGGAAAAACACGGCTCGACTTGGAGGGTGCACAAGTGGCTGCCGGCCGCCCCTCTCTCCTACCTTTAAACGGGAAGCTTTTCCAACAACGTACGGAATGGTATTCGTCACGAAACTGGACTTATCGCCTGCCTCGATCCTATATACACTGTGTCACGGGGGTTTGTTTTGAAGACGTGACTTAACCAAAATAAGTTGGGCAAACACGGAGAGACACGGTCCTTTGGTTCGTCTTCGGCTCCACCTCGCAGGACCCGTTCTCCTTAAAGGCTCTCTCCTTCTTACGGAGGTCGCCTCGGTGAAATGAGCCGCGAGTAAATACCCGGGGTACAAGATAAACGAAACGTCTGACCGTCGAGTGTTTACATTTTATCGATCGTACGGGTAGAGAATCGATCGACGGATTCGACGGATGAAATGCAAACGAGGAACGAAGTAGCCCTGGAACCTACCGGGCGAACGTATTTTTGCGGAACAATGCGACGTTCGTTTGGAAGTTCGAGTGCTCTATCCTCTCGCGAGTGTGTGTTGGAACTGAAATAATTTTCGGTAAACATCGGTTCGTTTCCTTTCAACCACACAGCGAAAAGTTCTTGTTTACGAGCTGACGTAGTTCGGAGCGGAAAACACGAAATACAACGTTGTTCATCCGTGGAGAAATGAAATTTGAATGAATTACACAACTTTTTTGGGGTATATGTACGTCGAAGTTGTAATATCGATTCAAAAAGAATATGTATGCTATACCTATATCTGTTCGTGTATGTCAATACTTGGAAACAAAAGTTCTCCGAGCGGCGTAGCAAAACATTTGTTTCCCGGAACGTGACTTAATTAAAATATTTGACGGCGGAGAGGCAAGAATGTTTAGCTTCTGTTTGCGAAGGAGTCTGGAAGCAGGAAACGATTATTTACACCGACGTGAAGTGGGAACGACGAGGAGGAGGGAGAGAGAGAGGACATGTCGAATCGTGGGGACGCGTGCTATTTAGCCGGAGGAACGGCGGTAGAAAAAGGGCCAGCGGAACCACGAAGAGGAAGATAAAGGGGCAAGAAGCTCGTGGGTATATTGTATCAGAGAAATTCGCCGGCTCGCATTTCATTACGACTCGATAAAACAAAGAAATCCCTTTCGTTCCGCGGAACGAGGACCCTTCGTCTCGTAAAGTAAATTGAAAAGCGCTACCCTGACGTAGCGACGACCCTCCGCCACGAGATTTCCACGAGCTTTTCAACGGCGTCTTCGGGGATGGCAGCAGAACCGAGGAATTTAGAGGCGGTTTGTGTAATCGGAGGAAAGACCGTCCGTTGCCTTCGCGATATTAATAAAGATTTATAACCGTGCGGAGATTTCGGGGGAGGGCAGCGGTGAATCCTAGCCTCGTTTCTCCTCTGGTAACGTCGTGATTTCGAAACAACGCAGACCGATCGTTTCTCTTCATTGAACAAACGAAGCTTTCGTTCTTCGAAACGTGACTGATAAAGAGAAGAGTATCTGTATATATTCACAACGATTCTATTTCGATTCAGGTCAAATTCGTCAAGACTTCGGCATAGAGAAAGCGAGAGAAAATGATCAATATTAATATTTCAGAGGGTTTGTTGATTAGCACACAGAAGGAGAAACGTCAACCTGGACAGTTGATTTTCGAAAGCAACCTCCGGCGGTAACAAGGAAAACAGTTTTCCCAGCGTGAAATCAAAGAAACCGAGCGGAAGGTAACTGCGAAGATTCATTGACAATGCGACTGCTTGGCTCCCGACCGCGCGTTTGCCTTTGGAAGTTAAGCAACCTGGCGGGTTAGAAGAGGAAAGAAGAGGGCCGTTCGCGGCGACCGCCGGCGACAAAAGACAAGATTACCAAACGAGATACCTCTCACCCTGTTTCAATCAACCCCGTACTCCTCCGGTTGGTCCCCGGGAAAAGTTCGAGAAGGAGGTGTGCTAGAGACCACGGGATAGAGGGAAGGAACGAACCACTAGCTTTCTTCTTACCGCAAGTTTCGCCACGTGGCTGATGAACTTCTGCATTTACTTTCCGTGATTTCCTTAAAACGAATCGACCAGTTACGCGATAGCAAACGACCCTTTCGAAACCACCACCGTCTCCGACATACTTGGAACTAGTTTCACTTCGTGGAGGTCTATCGAAGGGATAGCTAACGATTCCCCTCGCTATCTCAATAGCCGCGTGTACCTTTTAAAATATTCCAACGCAACGCAACGAGTGTAACTTAATTAATACCGTGGAGCGTAGAGCCTTGGATGAAAATACCCTTTGAAAATGCATTTTCTCCGGGGCTGTTCGGAATTAATAGCTCGATTCAAAATAATTACACGATACCCTCGGCTATCTCTATCCCTCTTCCTCCTCGCGGCTACCGTTCCGTGACTCAATTTTCAATTTTCATCCAATTTTCCCCATCGTTCCTCGAGTTTATCGTGCACGGCAGCACTTTATTCAACCGGGCTCGTGATACACACACGTCCATCGCGGATCATCTCCAGTTAACAGCTCTTCGTTCCTGCGCGATTTTTTCTTTTCTTCTTCTCCTTCTCTCTTTTCTTTTCTACGTTCGAGGCTGCGCCCGAAAAGCGCCAAGCCCCTGAGCAGTATCTCGCATCGATCTGAGAAATGGATGAGCCGTGGCGGGGTTAATAGAGAGCGTGTAAGCGAGGTACATCGAGCCACCTCGTCTCGCCGGAACAAAGGTGGTGTTAGAAGGTAACGCAGAAAGCAGAAGGCGGCTGGCCAGACTACGGTGGAAGAAGGGAGAGAGTATTTTCGAGCGGGCAGATAGCATCCAGAAAGATTTAGAGGGTCAGCGCTGCAATTAGCGATGTTTAGAAGCGAATTATGAGGCCGTATATCTCTCTGCTCCGTCTGTACATCTCTCTCTCGGTCAGCGCTGCAATTAGCGATGTTTAGAAGCGAATTATGAGGCCGTATATCTCTCTGCTCCGTAACAGCTCTGTGTACATCTCTCTCTTCCTTTCGTTCTTTCTTTCTTAGTCTCTCCTCCCCTTCGAGCGTTCCTCTTTATATACCCTGCAACTCTCACGGCGCGTAGTCTCGCCCTTCTTGCCTCTTTCATATCGAGCTCGAGCACCACACACGAAAGAGAAGAAGGTAGAGGTGGTACGGTGGTATCGAGCCTCACCTGCGCGAGCGTGCGTTTCGTGGACTGTCGGTGTATTTATTCCTCCGGTAAGGGGAATCCTGCTCCGTCCCTTAAGTCGGCTGGAGATCGTTTGCAATCGGTACGATTGGCTACCGACTTCAAGCCGCTTCTTACGCGCTTCTCTTTTTGCGGTTATTACAAAACGATACGTCGTCGATGATATCGACGCGATAATCGTTAATTTTATAGGCCGCGAATATCGAGATGAAAAGGAAGAGAAGTTTCTGTTGTAATTTCGTGATTGATACGGTGCTCTTTCGGAAGCATTCTCGAATATTTCGACAGCTCTCCCGGTAATACGTAACATTTCTCTGATACGCGATCTCGTTTGCCGTTTATTTTCACCGAAATCTTTTCCCTCCTTCCGTCTGCCCTCCTTCCGAACAACATTCTCCTTCTCTGCCTCTGCTGTACTTTTCAACCGAAGAAATATAGCAAAAGTAAAGCGAGCGAAGAAAGGACAGGGTATCTCGAGCGTAAGAGCAAAAGTACATTTCATTCTTCTTCTTCGAAAAATACATCTTACGCCCCGGACTCTCTAGCGATCGCTATTTTATTTTTCGTCCATCTCATCGTTCTCGATCAATTCGCGTATTATTTCGCCTGTGTATACAGATACGTGTGTACGCTGTTCCGTCTCAGGCTCTCTGCCAGAAAAAGAGGGAGAGCTGAGGACACTGAAACGATAGTTTGCGCAACGACATGCTTCCTCGCCGTTGAACATTTTTTTTAACCGCGGTTTACACCCACATTAGGGAGAGAAACGCGCGGAAGACGCGCGGAATTAGAGGAAAAAATCCAACGCGGAAAAAATCTGGAACATCGTGAAAATGGTTGGCTGGAAAGTACGAAAAATGGTAGAATGGTATTTTTATACGGTGGAAAAACACGTAGAATACAGCTGGAGAGGCTTGTTCTACGCTCCTACGAAAAATATCGCGTGGAGCCGGAACAGAGTGCGTCGTAAAATGGAAACTTTCCCCTTTCGTCGTTTATTTCGAACTTCAATCTTCAAAGACGAATATTCGACTTTCTTCTGTCTACCGTGCATAGGTTCTACGTATCAAGTATCATTTTATTTTCTCCCTGTATTCTTCTAGACTCTTGCTACACGTAGAACCGCTTTACTTTGACCATGGCAAAGTATAGAACGTAACGAGGAAAATTCGATAAGGTTCACGGTAGCGAAAAAAAAAGGTTAGAGAAGCTCAGACAATGTGGTATTTCTGTCGTGAAACAACTGAAACAGGATAACCATCTAATCGTGACGGCTCTGTCGTGAATTAAAAATAAACATTCCGCTTAACGCGAGGATTTCGTGTCGCCCTCATTAGAGAAGCCGACTGCAGTCCACCGTCCCGCCACCAAACTTTTCATTCAACTTCACGTGTTTCACCGAATCGTCCCTAATCTCGTCTAATAAAACACGAAAGCGAGAGATCGTTCTTTCTCTTTTTTTCTCCGTATATTATTCCGTATAAAGGTTGATCCGATCGATTTCTCCATTTTCACTGGTCGTTGTTCCCGTTCTCGCCATTCACCATTCACCTCGTCTCTCGTTTTTCGATCGTCGCGACGCCCAAATGACCTTTCCACTCGCGTTTCCTCCACCCGCGAAAAGCTGATTTGCAGAAGCGGCGAAGAATCGCTTGTTTGTCCCGCCTTTAATCCTTTCGAATAGGGAAGCGAAACAAACGAGCAGGTATAAATGGGATTTTCACGTCGACTTTAATCGTTTCAACTCGCGAAGAAGGTGGCAAATCCTCTTCGTTCCTTGTCCACCGGTTTCCCTGCGAATTTCCGAGCTCGAGAGAGCCACTCGTCGAACAGTCTCTTGCTGTTTCCCAGTCGCTATCGGCGCCACTGCTCCCGATAACACGACGAATTAAATACAGTTTGCACACTGTTATTCGACAGACACGAAATATGATACCACAATTTATTCCGCGTTCAACGAACGGTTGTTTCGCCGTGTCTTTCATCGAGAGCTGCACGTTTAATCAAGTCGTTAATGAAAGAAAAATCCGTATTGTGGGGCAATTTAACGATACACGACGAAACGCAGTGACTAATTTAATTTAATTAAAGAGATGCGCCCGTCAAAGGATTTTGTACACGTATAATCGACGAACCTCCATTTCCATGGAAAATTGGATCTTTTCGATACGTAGGTATATACCGGTGCAAAGTAATCAATTTGTTTAGAGTGACTTTGTAAGTGGACCTCTGTCAATTCAGTTAGGATAGTTCATAAATCAGCGCAGCAAACAGTTACAAGTTACAAGTGTGTATCCCTCTGATGCTAGTCTAAATATATCTTCATCGAATAATGATTTATGAATACTTCTACTGTCCCTGTAGTCTCCGATGTAAAAGCTGAAATACAATTTGTACAAATCTAATTTCGCAGATAAACATCAGGAAGAGTAAAACATTCGAGCAATTCCGATAAATTTACAAAATATGCCGCAGAATTAAAGCACAACTGACAACCATCGGGGAAACAAGAATTTCCCGCCGTTTTCTCCGTCTGATCCCTTCGTAGTAACGCAGGATTGTTAGCAGACAAACCAGCCACCGGTGAGAATCTAGCGGCGAAAGAAGGAAGAAAAGTGAAAGAGGGAGAGGAACTCGGAGGGAAACGGAGGAACAGCCAGTTCCGACACTGTGCGAGTCCGTCACAGCAGCAGCTAGTTAAGAAGTTCTTCGACGGCAGTCTCGTCTCGAAACCGAACCCATTGTCAGCTTATAACGATGCAATAATAAAACCGACGGTCTAACGATCGGATCGTGTTTCCCGGAGACGCCGGTCTCGCCCTTCCCTCTTCGCGAACAATGAAACGTACATTTTCTTTCCGGTCATAATCAAGCAATCCAATTGTGGCGACTTATCGCGTGAGATAATACCTTCCATAAACTTTCGCGACAGCTTTTCGCGCTCAACCGATCGTTCGTTTAATTCGTTCCTCTTTTTTTACGAGCCAACTCGTTTTATTCGTTTCGCGTAATCGATCATTCTCCGCGGCGACCAGCTTTCGAACGATACGCTTTCCTTTCGTCGACCGAGCGCAGATATCTAAAAGTAACAAACGACGGTCCATCGATCGTTCGAGCGAATCATCATCGGTTTCGACGGCGATTTACACGCCGTGCTCGATTCTCTTTTTCCCCTTAGCTATGAAAACGAGCTTCATTTTCCGCGTTCGTGAATAAGAAGACTGAAAAATGACCAGTCCTATTTCACACGGGGAAAGGAAGGAAAAAAGGGAGAAAGGCCCAGCGCGTACACAACATTTGCTCTCACGGACGATTGGTTTGTTGTTAGATAGCGGTCTAATGCGTGGACGCGGCGTATATGGGAAAAGAGGGTGAATTATTGGCGAAGTTCTTTCGTTGAAATAACGTCGCGATGGGGTGTGCAGAGGGTGGCTGCGTTGTGGCTTCTCCTTCGGAGAAAGATCGATTGGTGGATACGCGAAAAAGTAATTTGCGACCGGGATCCCTCGGGGGTGACCATAAAATTCCACTTTTTGGCTGATCCTTCGTTGCGCGGTGTATTCCCGCGTCTGGTATCGCGAATGAAACGGGAGAGGCCAATTATAATTCAGATTCCCCACGCCCGTATAAAAATTCATAACGAGACGAGAGCAGAAAAAAAACCAAGTATGCTCCGGTACGAAAGATATCGGGAACGATAAAAACCGTGCAAACGAAACAGGAGAAACGCAAACAAGTAGGAAGTAGGGGAGGATTCGAGTCAGAGAGATGCTCCTTGCCATTAAATCTCCTCTTTCTCTCTCTCTCTCTCTCTCGTGTTAGAATCGCTTTTCTCATCGAGGAAAAATTGTGGAATTCTGCGTGCCCCGTAACTCTCGAACGTTCCGCCGTGAACGAAGAAAACACGACAATGTAGAGGGGGGGCAGAGTGAAAAATCGACAGAAGGAAAATGCGAGATAGAAACGCGTTACGAGAACCGAAAGATTCTGCGTGCACGGTGCGTGCGCTGGTCTCGTGTATCGCCACGCTCGATCTACCGCTCGTTATTAATATCTTATTTTGCACGAGCATAAATATCGCGTGCCCGATGGAAAGAAGAAGAAGAAGAAGAGGAAGAGAGAAAAAAAGAGGAGACGCATTTGTTAATCGAGCGAGAACGAAGTTTTACCAAGTTCTCCTTTTACACTGCTCGCCTCTGTCGTTCCAACTGGTTCTCCTTTCTCTCTCTTTCTCTCGCTCTCTTTCATACACACACGCACGCACACACACATGCTCTACCCCTCTTTCTCTCGAGGCAATCTCGTTCGATAGAACTCATGTTAATTTGCATAGCCACTTCGAGGGCCGAACACGTTCAGCGGCCCCTATCGTATCGTTGTAACTGCGGCAATATTGCGTCGATATGAAGCTATCGTGCGTGGCCGCGGAACGATACGGCGCCGATAGTTTTCGTTTTTACGGAATCTTCGAGCGATCGCTTCGAGCGCCAGCTCGCGCGCCGGCCGAGACCGGTTAATTTATACACCGAGGTAATTTCTTCATTAAACTCGGCGTGACGATACCAATGTTTCGTAACTTGACGATTTAATGTGGACGGGGAGGGAGGGGACCAAGGCAAGGGGAGTGTTTGCACGCGTACTTGTACGCGAAATTGTTGTCCAGCACGCATCGATGCGCTCTCTCCGTTTCTCAAATCGACCTGCTACCTGTTGGTGCATAAGCAAATTATAATTACTTCGATCGCTTTACAGATCGTACAAACTGGTTCTTCGAGAAACTCATTCACGTAAGAACGCACGGTGATGAAACAAACGATTAGAGATCGTACAGAAATCACTTGCTAATTTCGCGATATAAAGGACAATTGGCCAGAATCGCTAATTTAATATCTTTGATCGAATAGTAGGAGTTTACTGGTAGCAAACCAGGCAATTGTGTATTACGTTTTAATTCAATCACCGGTACATTAGGTGCGATCGGTTCATTACCACGGCCGCGGACCATCGAGACCGTAAAATAACCCGGCGACTCGTTAAACCTAAAGTTAATCACTCGTGCTAGACCGGAAAATCGATTTGCAAAGATGCGAAACAGCACTCGAAATCGTCGTTCAACCCTGTCTCTCTCTCTCTAGCTCTCGTTCACTCTCCATCTGTCTTTCCCAGCGTCGGTGCATTAACACAGAGCGAATAATCAAAACGCAACGATGTATTCATAGAGATTAAATAATCCCGCTAATCGACAGCTCATAGCTCTGTATAAACCAATCATCCGGAGCATTTAGTTATTTCTCTCGATGGCCGGGCCGAATCGTCAGTAGTAGCCTCTCTGCTCAACCAGGCACTGTGGTCCATGCCCGAGCTTCACAAGCCAGAAATGAATTCAAAATGCCCCTGCAGCGGAATACCAGCGTACCCTCCCTCTACGCCGGACCCTCTCCTCTCTAATCGATCTTTTTCATTACAATGTCATTAACTCGCGGCCCTCCGTTCCTTTTTCTTCAGCTGCATTCCGCCACTGGTTCGTCCGTTTGTTCCTCCGTTCCTCCTCTTATACGTACCGGACGTGTATACATACATACGTAACGTACACGGTATACATGTACACACACGGCGGATGGATCGCGCGACGCGAATACGAATCGTCCGCGGGTTGCTCTTGCAACCACGATATTTCATTCAAATCGTCGCAGTGAAAAGTATTGATGACTTCGAGGGTTTTATCGCGTCATCTGCGAAAGTACCCCAGCTCGATCTGGTTGGTACCACCGTGCCAGGCGACCACGACCACACGATCCCGCGTACAGATGCGCCCGCCTCTCGTGCGTTAAACCTGGAGTACGTTCCTCGTCGTCCAACTTCTGCCACGAAGATATCGTCAAACGTGGACACGAAGTTTCTCTCTCTCTCTCTCTGAGCGACCTCGACGCGTTGCTCTATCGTCGTCGATATCGTTGCCTGTCAAAAGAGACAGGTGCAGCCCACCTCGTTTCTGCATACAGCTTCGACTTCGTCGCCGCGAAAACTGCCGGTTCGATCGTTGGATCCAATTACTCCGACCCTCTTTCGATTCATTTTCTTTTTTTGCGCGAAGGTGTTCGTTCGACTGCCTGGCTCGTGAATTAATTTTTCAATGAAATTTTTGGGGAACTTTTTTTTTGAAGATCGTTACTCTCACGTGTATATCAACGGTGGTTGTACGGAATTGAACGGTTTGTATTGGCAACGATCGATACTGTGTTCGATGGTATTGCGAAATCGTAGGATAAGGAATTGTTAAGCGAAGTAACGTTCGTTAAAGTTTCATAGAGTATGTGTACGTTGGTAAAATACGACAATGCAGTGGACGTGAACAGGAGGTCAAGTGAAACAAGCCTGGCAGTGAATGTGTTAAACAGACCCTATCGACATGTTGACCAATTGATTCCTCCGAGCTCATTCAATAACTCAGACAATCCGACAAATGCAATCAATCTTGTCTACATACCGTACTAGGAACTCTCCGTATAACGTGAAAACGAAATAGAAAGATAGAAGCAAACCAATCCTACTTCTGAGGATTGTACAGAGGAAGAGGATCGAACGATCTCCGAGACCGCAAGTCGAAACCGGATCCTTCGTTTGCCGGACGACTGCTCTAACCAATTGAGCTATCCACGCTGTCGACAGCTTTTTCTGCCTAGCTCTAATATTCGAGGGAACAGCCACCGCCTATAAATTTCCGTAACATCGCGTCCGATAGCGGGTTCAAGTGGGAAATGTACCTCTTCTATCTTTCTCGCTCTCTCATCCTCTCTCTCTCTCTATCTTCGTAAATTGCATCCGGTCGAGGAGAGAATCTCGCAAAACGCTCGAATTGGACACGATGGAATGAGAAGGAGTTTAAAGCGATCGGTCGGTTGCCAAGAACTCTCCGGTCAAAGTTTCAACGTTGCCTTTAAATCGGTCTCCGATCTTCTGCCAGTGTGTTATTTCGTTCGCTTGCTAGAAACTCCGCACGAGGATAGCTTGCTTATTCGAGTATCAGTGACGTGATAATAGCGGATCAAGAGACCTGACGATTACGCTGACGCCACTGGCTAGGCAGAAATACGACAGAAACGACTATCAGGCTGGCTATCGTCCGACAGATAGAATCCTCTGCTTACGCAAGGGAATCTCTGACCCATTGGACTGCACGCAGAGCCGGTCAGTTGCAGAGCAAATATTTTCTTTCGATATTTCATCGCGGTTTTACGTTAAACGCCCGTCGCGTCGTATTTGTTGAGATATTTAGCGGAGGAAGATAGCCCGCCCGGAAAAAGGAGATCTATATTTGATCATCGTGATTTTTAATTTCTTTCACCGAGAGTAATCTATATTATCGATGTTTGCCGTGTAATTACGAAATACATACTATGTAATCCGCGGGGTAAATAGAAAAATATTTGGAGTGTAAAATGGACGAAGATTTACATGAAAAATGACCGCAACGAACAGTCGGCACTTTTGGAAAAAAAGAAAAAAAGTCGCGGCCAGCGCTCGCGTGCATCGTTTTAAAATTCCGGCCGGCAAAAGAGGAGACTGAAAGGGTTCCGGGCGAAACTTTTAGCCGCGTGGACGCGGCTGCAAGTAGAATTAATCTCCCCAATCAAGCTAATTCGTTCCCTCGGAAAGGAACGTTTAAAAAAACATTTTCCACGTCCCGAATATTCCTGTGCGCCCTTGCACACTCCGCGCACGGATAAAGGGAAAAAGGTGAAACCAAGTTGCATTTCGAATTTCGCGTTTGCAGCGAGCCGGAGAGGGCCAGCAGCTGGCCAGAATCGCGGTACCGGTACATTTGTAATCCGTACAAACAGGGCCGTCCTCTCTCGCAAATTTGCAGACATGATCGGGCCAATAATTTCGAGCATTACACCGCGCGAGATTTTCCTATCTTCCGAGATAAACGTTGTGTAGCAAAGTTTAACGGACCCGCCCGCCAGCTAATTTCCACGGAATTATTACAATTTCGTTCCAGTTATCACGGGATTGGTCGTTAGCCTGCCGCCGCCGATTATGCACGTGTACGCCGGCCCGAAGCCGTGATTTCCGATCGATTATTATCCACGCGTAATCCCGATACGACGGGACCAGCTGGAGGAATATACGGAGGGGTGAGGGAGGGAAGGGTGCGGAAATCCAGCTCGTTTCCTGTTCCTCTCAGGTTGGAACGAGGCGGTACGCGAACTGATCGTGGCCGATCACTCGATCCGTAATGAAAATTCCAAGCTGCATTGATATGCATCTACAAGATTCCTCGGTGCAGCCGATGCGCGCCCGCCGCTCATTTCGCGCGATTTCAGGACTTTCCCAAAGAATCTCGCAAAAGCGAATTCTTCGCGACGAGAAGCACGTCTGCCTTCCGCCCATTCCCCCCCACCCCCTTCCGGTTCTCTGATCTCTGAAACAGCTCTAGATCGTGACAGAATGCGCTCTCCTTCCTCCGCGTCGATTTCAAAACGATACAACGGAACATCTGTATTATTCCACGAATCTCTCCCTCTCTCCGTGTTTCGCGAATTTCGCCAAATTATCGGGGTTTGGTTGAATTTTCAAACGTTTAGCCTAGTTTTGGAGAACCTACCACCCCCAGTCAACGATCGCGCGGCTTTAAAACAACGTGTTATCGCTATTATCGCTCGGAGTACGACATAATCGGTGGTCACTATAAATTCTTCCTGTGACAATACTCGGTCCAATTAATATCTAGAATGGACTAATTACTACACAAATTACAGAGTCTCTCCTCGGTTCGTTGCGCCGCCGTTGCTCTATATCGGCCATTGATTATCATCGCTGGTGGACCGGTTATTTATTACCGAATTGAATTATCGACGGGATCGTGGGCGCGAGCGCGAGAACCGTGTTACCTGGTTCCCTTCTGCCCCCGACCTCCCCCCACCACCTCCTCCACGGAACCGAACGAAACTTTTCATTTTTCCTACGTGTGTGCAGTTTCGCGCACTCGACCGTTTCAATTATTTGCCCGATAAATAAACCGGTATAATCGTCACAGATCGACATAAATACTTTTCGTCGCCGTCGTCCAGCACCGCTGTTGTCACGCCGGGACACGCTATTAATATAAATACTTCCCGTGACAACACTCGGTTCAATTAATTCCCAGAATCGTGTAGCTAATTACAGCGCAAATTACAGAGGCTCTCTCCTCTCGGTCGAGTGCTCGCCGCGGCTATTACGGCGTTATACCGGGTCCTCCTTCTCTCCCTCCCGCCTCCCGCTCCTCTCTCAGGCGATTATCGTCGCTGTCGACCGATTATTTGTCACCGAGCCCCCCGATCGTCGACAAGATCCAGCCGAGCGCTTTTTCCTCCGATATACCCGGCGTTTTGTCACGCGCGTTTGATCGGATTCGGTATCGGTGGAATGCGGAATTTGCAAAAACAAGCACCGAAAACACAGCGTCGCTGAACACCGCGCCGCGTGCAGGATTGTTTGGTGTGCGGCCACACACTAATACACAGGAGGTAGGGGGGAGGCGAGCGTACGATCAGGACTGGACACTCGAAAACGCTTCGACCAGAGAGTTTGACCGGATCCTGCAGTCGATTCGCCGACGAAATGGATGGGATTTCGAGAGCGAAAGTGCCGCTACGACACGAACACCGACGCCACCACCACCTTTTATCGCTTTTTGTTTTGTTTTTATTTCAGCTGTTTTTTGTTCTTTTTTTCATTTTCACAACCAGAGGACACAACGCGAAACCGCGTAACCGTATAATAGCCGCGTGTGTAGAAATACGCGGCAACGGTTCAACGGGATGATAGAAACAACACGAATCGAACGTCCCCATTTGATATGCTAATTCCTCTGTGTGGAAATTTGAACATCGTCGATTCTTATCCCGCGAATCGTCACCGGTGTGAATCATGCGACGAACATCTGTAATCTCTCGTGACTCTCCTCCGTGTTATTGCTACTAATTTCCGGACGATTACAGAAGTTCCACGAAAGAATCTCGAAAGTAGCCTGTCTCGCCGGAAACCACACCTGATTCACGGCCCTCAAACTCTCGATTCTTCGTTTTATCCGTCAAGACGTGTATTTCTTCGAACAGTTTCGCCATTCGTCCTCCTGTTCGTCACATTTACCGCAAGAAGCACACGCGTAACCGATTTTGTTTCAATTAGAACAACTTCGAGATCGATAGAACGAGCCCGTTATTCGATCAAATCCCGTTGAAAAAAAAAGAAAAAAAAGAAACGAAGCGTTGCGTACAGGCTGTCGGTGTTTTTCCTAGATTTTTTCCACGCAACTCGACTAATAGACCGCGTGATCAGATTCGATCGAATCGGATGTATAACCCTGATAAATTGAAATAAAGTGTTCCACGCGATCTACGTATGTCCGTGTGTACCTGTACAGGTATATATTGCTCTTTTTTTTTCAGCGAACGTCGAATGTATACGCGTGTACATGCGCGTCACGTTTCGATTCATAGCGGAACGGCTGTTTTATCCAATTATAACGATACCTGGTCGGCCGGATACCGATATAATACCACACCGATACCCGATCAAATTTACAAGAGGTCCACGACGAGTTGAAAAGCGAGAAACGGGTTAGAAGAAGATCGAGCGTGGAGAAAAAGGGGGCGGGCAAGAGCGAGCAAGAATTTTTGAAACGTTTTTTGACTAATAGACGGGGATCACGGGCGACGTGCCAATTCGTCGCTCGGTTTTGAACCGTGTAACGTCGAATGACGTCGTTGAACCGGTGCCGCGTTGTATGGCAGGCATTCGGAGGCCCGGGACCGCAGCATTTGGTAAATTTGGCCACCCAGAGGTAAAGCAACGGTAATAAATGAGCGGCGAGCGAGCTGCCAGCGTGCCCGCTCCAGGTCCAATTTCCCAGGAGGGTACACCGGGCAAAACCGCAGCCTAAAAACAATATCCTACTGGCACGGGGGCCAGTGACAGTGCCCGATAGGTGGCTATACCGCGGCGATAACTTATCGTCGTACATCTAACATCTGAAAAGGTAATAACCTTCGCCAATGGAACGGGCCGCTGGTGCAAAAAGCTCCACGCTGAGATTTCGCGTTAGGAAGAGATCGACGAGTCCCGGGTCCGTCGTTTTCATCGAGAACGAACCCGCTGCCGCCGCCGCCGCTTCGACGAAAGTTGGCTCTGCACGCGATTCTCGCGTCGAAAGAAAGACCTCTCATTCCCCGATCCCTCTCCTTTCTACTACGTTTCCCGTCGTGGACCACGGGAATAAGAAGTTTGGCGGTAAATTTCATCCAGAGGATTGAACACTCGTATAGATTCTTCGGGGATGGAAGAGACAGGGAAGAAGAATCGATAGACTGGGCCAGGGTGGGAGTAAAGAAAGGGAAAACAATCGCGAAGCTGGCGAGAAAAGTCGAAGAGAGGAACTGGAAGGAAACATCCACAGAAATTATTATGCGATCGCCGAAAAATCTCTCGAGTTTTATTTGGCCGTGCCGGCTCGTCGATTCCTCGAGTTTTCCACTTCTACGTACCCGGCAAGTTCTCTCGAAAAATTCCGACGTTGCTCGAGCGTGTGTCCGTACAGTTTCCTCCTTCTTCCTTGCGACATTCGGGGTGCTGTGCAGTAACCGAGCGTTTCGAGACGAACAGCGTTGAACAGAGAGGGAGAGAGACTCGAAGGAGAAAGAAAAAGAAGATAGAGAGGAAAGGAAGTAAAAAGTGAGCGCATTGGAAGATGTACGTCGAAAGAGCGGTGAATTCTGGAGGGTTTGTCGATTTACTACTCGAAGATAGATAGTTTACTCGAAGTCTGAGCACGAAATGATTTCAAAGCTACGGGTGCGGCAAGCACTTGCCTCCTCTATCTATTTCGACCCGTGTTTTCCTTTCTTACTCTTACTACCTTCGACAATCTCTCTGTCCCTCGTTCTCTAGAACGGCAACGTTCCATCTTCGTGGCCTTCTCTCGGTCCCTCTTACCCTCTCAAGGCAGTCGAGTTCCACGAGCAAAGAGGCACTGCGGACATTCGGTTGTATTTCATAAAGTGAGAAGCCAAGTTCAGGCCGGGCTTGGAAGTTCGTCGAGGTCCGACCCCGAGACGCGCACACTTTAATACAAGTTTTCCATTCAGACCGACGGGGACCGCTTTTCTCTTTCTCTTCTCGCGCGTTAGTTTATTAACTGGGAAGAAGAGAGGGAGAGGGAGGGAGAGAGTGGCGCCTGGACGCTAGGGAGGCCTCCCTTGGCCTCGCAAAAACGCGGCTCGAACCAAGTCCGTGTACCAAGAAGACGTTATGTGACACGCTCGTGAAAGTGTTATTTACGAGTGGCACGGTGCTTTCGTTAACGCTCGACACAGTGCACGCGAATCGTGCCCACGACACAAAATTCTCGACGCCGAGTGCTGTGTGTAACGAAGCTGCCTGGTGAATCTCTGTCGGAAACGTTGATTCTATTTCGACGCTCCGCGACGACCGTTTCAGATAAAAGATGTCTCTTAACGAACGTTAATTCGAATTCCAAGCGTGGAGAAAGAAGAAAGGTGATCGACCTCTTCGATAGGAAGTAGTTCTCTTTTCACGATGCTCCTCGAAGGAAGCAATTAAAAAGATGGCTAGCCAGAGTATAGCGGAGTTGTCGCCGTAGCTATCGCGCGCCATTTGGACGGGGATATATGCAAATGGGGAAATGTTACGTATCGTTCGCGTACACTTTTCCATTCCGTTCTGCGTATCGAGCGAGCCACGCGCTGGTTCTTAATTTACGGAACATTTCGAAATTGAATCGTGCCTCCTTTGAAGCGCGCGAATCACGGCTAGAAAATTGATATTAAATTTTTCCACGTACCTTCCGCGCCAATCAGAGTTCAACCGTTTGAATTACATTAATTTCACTCTTCAAACGAGTTCAGCGCTGTACAAAGAGATCGTAGCTTGAAAAGCCTGCATATATTCCATCTCTTTCTCTACTTTTTCGTTGATCGAATCACCGTGCCAACTGGCGGGGTTATTATGATATAAATGAATCGGTCTTTCGAAGGAAAATAAAAAAGAAAAGGAGCAGCACCGAGCGAGTAGAAACGCGTAAAACGAGCCACCACCCCCGTCTAACAGCCGATCTTCACGGTTTCACGGTGTATAATAACCGGGGAAGAGGGAGAGAGAGAGAGAGAGAGCAGAGGAAGAGGAGAATTAACAAGCTTAAACTGCCGAACTTTAATATGCACCGAAAACCAAACTTCCGGAATCTCTGGGGTATACACGCAGGGCAAGAGTAGAGGGAGAAACCGACGGAAAAATGAAGATCACCGTGCAACAGGAAGACCCTCGCGCCGCGTCGGAGAGATGTTCCATGGGAAACATTGCGAACACATTCGCCGAGATTGTAATTTCAGGGTAACTCCGCGAGCGCAGCGGGTAACGAGCGACTATTCATTACGAGTACGTACGCGCGTACATCGCGCGCACAAAAAACCACCTCGCCCTATAATTATCTCGCAATGTCTTGGTAATGAAAAATTATTGCTAATAATTATTCGTAAGCGTTAGAAGCGCCGTGGCTTTCGCGAGAGAACTTTCCGCGCGCTGCCCCTCTCCGCCGACTCTCGTCTTGCCACCTTTCTTAATCTTCCGCGCGTTTTCTCTGCAGCCCCCTTGCTCTTCCTATGCCCATCAATTTCGACGCCTACGAAAGAATTATAATCAAACACGGAGGAGAGCGGGGCAATTAACCATTTCTCGATGTTTCTCAAACGTATTCAGTGCGCTCTTTCTCTTTCTCTCCTGCTCTTTTCCTTCGTCTCTCTCTCTTCTCGCGTGTTTCACGAGCTTGCATAATTAAGGCGCATAATTTCTTGAACCGTTAAGAAATTACTGCAGGTTCGTTGGCGCGCTCACCGCTCGCCGTTCTTTTCTTGAACTGGTTCATCAGTACTCTTACGTTCTGGTCCCGCGCCGCCTGCGGTGAACGGAAAGGTAAGGGAAGTTTAGGAATTTTTTCAGACCTCCGCGAGCCGAGAGAGAGAAACCTGTTCTTATTTTGCGTTTACGCGCGCGTTCGTGCTGCCTTCTCTCGCCTCGTCTCTCGCGTTTACCACGGTAATTACGTTCCCTACAATGGAATCGTTACTCCGCCGCACTCCTATCGAACGCTGCGTTTCCCAGAAAACGAACGTGAAATAATCGTCGTACAACGGAGACGAAAATAAGAGAGACAATAGTCGGAGTTAATAATGAGATTGGCGTGGCGAGTAACAAGAGACTAAGAGATTTTCGATATCTCTCTCTCTCTCTCTCTGTACGATCGATAGGGAACGATCTACAATCCTATCAAGGGCTAAGCTCGTTTTACTGAAAATCGAGATTCTTCCGGATCCCCCTTCCTTGTTTCCTTCGTCTCTCGTACTCGTATTAGAACTCCCAGGCAATCTCTATCCGACTCGGGGTATAATATCTCCCATAGGTTGACCAATCGTATCGTTCTTCATAGGATTATCCAGCGAGGTGATTTTTCTTCGAAGAATAATACGAACTCGACGGCCAATCAGACTCTCGTGACCACTTGCCGTTCGATTTTCTCCAATTACGTACACTGACGTTCGTAAATGATAAGGCACGTTGTATATGATTTCATAAAAAATATATCAATTTCTCGCAAATGAAGAGAAATTTGATAACTTGTGACTATTTCAATTTAGAATAATTTTTTATTAACAAAGTTTTACGATACTAATCTGGAAACCTTTCTAGGATCTTAAGAATCTTGTAAAAACGGTTCAGATCGATAGTGTATAAACGAAAACAGGAATGTTCCAAAAGATCGATTGGAAATGACTTTTTCCCTTATTCCATCTTACGCCTGATATTTTTCTTACAATTCATAAAGACGTCAGCGTTCGACTTCTTTTGTGACGATTCTTTATTATCCCCTTCCTTTCTTTCTTTCTTTTATCATCAAGAAAATAATCCAGATCGTTAGTTTCTTCACGGTTGATGAATCAATCCATTGAAAACAGGCTGCAATTACCGTATCCTGTCTTTTTTACCCAGCTATCGAGTTCCATCGTTTTCTTGTTCCGATCGACGTCTTTCTCGGCGGCTCGGTGCATTTTATTACACAAACTGTCGAGAGGATTTCTGTTTTTAGCGACACGAATATGAAGGGAACACGCGAGCCACCAAACGATTCCACATCGAATACCGGGACTTCTTCATCTCGTATTCGCTGTTGTTAGAATTCTCCGGTGTCTGTGCCTGTGTGCGCGCGCGGAACGAGCCGTTCTCAAAAAGCAACGCTATCTCGAGGATCGATCAAAAATGAATTAGGGCCCTCCCGTGGCCGATTCGACTCGAATACGCTTCCGCCTCATTTTTCTCGCAGCGCTCGCTGCTCCTTCGACACGCGGCTAATATTTCATCCGCGGTTATTCTCAAATGTCTATTAACGGTGTCATCATAAATTTGTCTTCTATTTCGCCGGTAATAACCGTACATCACGCGTGAAACGCGACGAGGAAAACAGTGTCGTAAAGAGCTCGGGAACACACTCGTTTTTTCGTTCCCGATGAAATTGGCCGAAACAGTATTTTCAACGAGCTCGCGAATATTTAACGAATTTCCCGCATTTCTCGCAAATTCAACGTTCCTACGATTCGTCGAAGGTTAACGCAACGTTTTCCTCGATCCGCCTAATTATCCAATTCAATTGGCGCGTTAATTGGAGACAGAAAACGGCGTGTCTAGCGTGCGACAGGAATACGTGCTCGTAATTCGTCGAATACGATTCCTCTGGAAAGATCATGTCCCAATTCTCCCGTGATATTTTGCTCCGCGAACCGCACCGGTCCATTTTACCAAGCTGCAGAACGCTTAAACGCGTTTTTGTTCTCGTTTCAGCGTGCTCATCCGACTAATGACTACCTGACGTCGGTACAGTGGGCAGCGCTTATAAATCAGGAGCAAGAGTTTCCCCGCGGAACGTTTCATTTTCTTCAGGACGGAATATTCACCCGGAAATCGTGTAAAAAAAAGAAGAAGAAGAAAAAAAAACAGAAAAGGAGAGAGAGAGGGAAAAAGGAAGCAACGAACTTCCGTACCTTCGTCTCTATATTTTCATTTCTACCCTTTTCATTCGCAGAACTTCGCGGTCGTGTAACTTGCCGGTGAAACAAAAATTCTACGTGACGTGACGGGTCGAAATATAACGAGTATTAATATAGAGAAGGAAAATGTGGAACGTCGAGAAGTCTCTGATTGAAATAGGACAGAAGTGAAGCGGGATTAAACGACCTAGCAGCGATACACCGAGTCACAGACATTTTTCCCTCGAGGTCTCGAATTCACCAGCGAGCAGATTTATCGCCAAACATCCCCGTCCGTGGATCTGTTCGTGATCAGCCTGTACGTGGCATTATCGCTGAAACTTCTTATCAACTGTGCCGTTTCTCCAGAGCCAGTCTGCCGGAGAAAAAGCGCCGTGGAACAGAAGGCGGTGGGGAAAAAGGCGACGAAGGAAGGACGCGAGCCATAAATAAGCATCGAGGAAAAAGCGTAATCCCTTATCGTTTGTGTATTCTGCACCGGCGTCTAACAATAAAAGAAAAGTTTCTTCGTTTCGGCGCCCCTTTTCGTACACGCTCCTCACACTCCTCCCCCTCTGCTCCGTTACAGCTCGCGAATCGTACGTCGAGGTTGGAGCAAGAGGAAAAACGCGAGAGCGGTCTGTCTCTTCTTCGTTGAGAAGGGTGCGAGCGACGACGAGTCGCTGGCAAGAGGGAGTTAGTTGGTGAAGAAACGTAGGAAAATTTCAACTGTGTTCGAGCGAAACCGGGGCACAGCGGAGCTGGATATGACAAGGGGGAACAAGAAAAGGGAATGATACGCGAGGAGAGAGAGGGATGGTAAAGAGAGAAAGGGGAGGAAGGGAGGTCGGAGAAATCTTTTAAGAGATGCGACGCTTTAAGGACGTATTAAAAATGGCAGGCGGCGGAGAGGCCCGAGGTGCAGCCTGCAGTTTACTGTGGTATAAATTAGACTCGCTGTTCCAGCATAATCTGATATATTAACGAGTCAAACCTCGGTTCTCTGCGCTCTCTCCGCCGCGCGATGAGAGGGAACACACCGTCGAGAGACGAAGACGCGGCTAAACGGTGTAGCCAGGTGAAAAGAGACGCGGCGAACGGCGGAGAACGGAGAGGATGAAGAAAGAACAAGATAGCAACGGTGAGGCTTGCGAGAGGAGGGAGGGAAGCCCGCGGGACGTATCGTCGATTTTTACTTGCTTAGTATCTCGGTTATAGTCTCGCAGTTTTTACGGTCCGGCGATCTCGCCGGGCTTAACGCCGTAATTGAAATTGTGGCCTTGCTTATCGGCCTGTCGTAACGCTGAGAAATGGATCTTTATTAGGGAGCCGCGCGCAGAAGTGGCGAGCTGAAGGGTGCTGAGAAATTCAAAGGGGGTCGGGAGGGAGGAAGATGAAGAACTCGAAGGGATTAAGATAAAGGAGAAAAGAGGTGAGGCGAGAGGAGAAACAAAATGATATCGAGTAGGTAGGTTTGTAACGGAGGAAGGGAGAATTCGACCCTGGAACGTCGACACGCACAGAGAACATCAGGAACCGTATGGATCCGTGGACTTCCGAAACGGAATCCTTGCGAGAATAAAATCTCGCGGTACGAGCAAGGCTGTTGGAAAAGAGAAGAAGGAGAAGAAAAAAATGTGGACAGTGATGAAGTTACGCAAGTACAGCAGACGGAAGAGTAATCGAAGACGACCGAGGACTGAAAGATCGTCGATCCATTAACGGTTCAACGTTGGTTAGACACGAAGGAAGAAGGTCGCGTCTAATTAGAGGCGTTATGAATTACAACGGAATAATCGTTCTTATTTAGCACAAAGCGGGCGTAATTACCGGTGCCCCGTAAACAGATTATATCGAGGCCGGGGGAATTTATTTTCGAACGCTGGTGGAACACCGCAGCCCGGTGAATGGTGATGAAGATTGCGTAAAAGCGTGACGCTCGCTAGTAATGAGAAAGAAGCCGCCTCATTATGATTTATTTGTCGCGGTCAATTAGAGCGGGCCGCTTCGCCGCCGCTTGCGGAGTGAAACCGTCGATGGAACGGAGAGGTAAAGGGAGGGAGAGAGAGAGAGAGAGAGAGAGAGAGAGGTAGGCGATGAAGGAATTACGTGGACTCTCGTAAAACAGCTTAACGGTCCCCGGGGAGAGTATCGAGTGCGAGTTAAGTGGGTAAAAAAATTGCTATGCCTGAAAGGAGAGACGCGTCTTTCTCTGTCGCCTCTGATAATTCGTCCAAGCACCCGTTGCCTCGACCTTCTGACGCTTCTTCACTTCCATCTCCTCCACATTGTGATTAAACTTAAGTTCTAAATCAATGCCCGGCCTGGTCGGTATGAATCTGTAGTCGAAGCGTAATTGCATCGGTAACGATCATAGTCGTAACCGTAATTACGTTCCATCGCCTTATGATCATAATTGTAATTTTATTTGCCGATAATGTCGCGTATTAAATAAATAAACATACACGCAGATGTGTACGCACACACACGTATACATACACATGTACATATAGACGCGATTATACGTTCGACATAATCATTACGGCGTAACGTGTTTGTCGCGTATTTAACGGTCAGTTGATAATAACAATCGCCAACATTGTGCACCGATAATCGCCGTGGACGTAAATTCGAAATTCCGAAATCGATGCACCCGTGTGTTCACGCGGCCATGTGTATACACGCTTGTTTCTCGCATACAAAGAAAAAATTCTTTTGTGCCCCGATATTAATAATTTACCAAGAGAATAATGGTCCGAGCATCCAGTATCTCGTTCTGTCTCTCCCCCTCTCGATTCCCCTTTCTCTCTCATCAGTGCGCTGTATCAAGCTTCATAGATCGTTAGGTATATCTTGTCCCTAATTATAAGTCTCATTAATGAAGATTGATTTCGAATTCAACGCCTGTAATAAACACCGATTCAGGCGCGTACGGCACGTAATCATGGAATGCCTGGGCTTTACTAGCGAGCTATTAATTCTTATTAGAAATCGTTACGCCGTCTTCCGTCCCCGCTCGCGAAACACAATTTGTTAATCACGAAATACCTTCGAGCATCGATCCGCGAGAGAATCGTTTCTCACGCTTAATACGATTCTCACGGCCACTCAAAAGACACGATCGTCGAGAGTATCACGCTCAATACCATTCCAACTATCCACGGTTCTCTTCTGTTCGGGAGATCGCGAGAGTGTTTCCGCGTCACCGAGGCGAATCGATCGTTCGTATTAATTGAAGAAAATGAAAGGAAAGAAAAAGAAAAAATGGCACAGACCGAGCGAACGAGACCGAGAAGATTAAAATTAATTCAATTATCGACACCGAAGCAAAGGCGTTCTATTCGCAGAATGAAATTCTCGATATTAGAGAACCGAGGTTCGTCGTTCGCAAATACCGAGAAGAAAATTCCCACAGGATCTGGAGGACCGATCGCGAACAGCGAACGGTGCAGTAGGCCAGCCAGCACAGCACGCTACCGACTGGACAGCAAAAGAAGGGACAGAGATAAAAGGTACGGAGAGCGAGGAAAAGAGGAGAAAGTGTCTTTGAGAGAATCGCAAGTGGCAGAGAGACGATAAAATCTGTCGTTTCTATTCCGTTCGAGGCGGCGGCGCCGCGACGGGATAACGACCGTGCATTGTCCAGCGTCGTTCGTCTGATTGGTGCATTTCCGCAGGTGCAACAAGGCGCGACACGAAACGTAACGAGAGCCTTTTCGACGAGCCAGTATTACTTTTATTCCGACGCTGGCGAACGCTCGCTCGCTTGCTCGCGAGTCTCTTACGTATGTATCGTAAGCATCGGCGAGCGCCGCGTAAGCGCACGGAAATACTCGTTAACGTCACTTCTCGTCGCTGTCGTAATTCAAACCAAGCTCTCTACCTCTTCCTCCACCTCTTCTTCTTCTTCTTCTTCTTCTTCTTCTTCTTCTTCTTCACGTGTTCCCCTACCTTCTTCGCGTACCCTTGGTCCGCATTCGTACGCATTCTCCGCCTCTTTCTCTGCGCGCCCCTATCGTTTTGCGTCGCGTCTCTCCGGCAGGATAACGAAACAGCGGCACAATCGGCCATGGGACAAAACATTCCACGCCATTTACATACCCTTTTTACGCCACCTGCATTTTCCAGTTATCGTATTAGTCGACGAGACTGCTGCGTACCAGAGGCTCTCGCCAACATTGGTTCGGCGGCCCCCTTGTTAATCGGTTTTATCTTCAACGCAAACAGAAAAGAGCGTCCGAAACAGTTTACATTTCTTCCAACGTTTCTACGAATCTCCCACCTGGCTTGCATCGCGCAATTTTTCCACGCAAGAAAATCAGTGCCCATCGCGTGTACCTACTCCGATTTATTTACGAACGAGGAAACGAACATGTAATCAACTTCCGAGATGAATCGAATTGCCTGGTGACGTAGAAATATTCACTTTATCGGAACGTTCTCCGATATTTTTAATTACGCGTTCGGTCGCTCGAGTATCACACAGAGAGATCTCAGGAGAGAAAAGGAAAAAATCAGCGGCGGCTTTTTGCTGCGGAAGATACATCAACGAACGTTTCGCGAAGCTGGCCGGAGCCTGAGGAATTAACGTTTTCGTTGTACCAGACGAATATTACGATCGGGGGAACAATGAGAGCGGCGAATTCACGAGTCGCTCGGAGGCCGCCGCCGTGCTCAGACTCGTATAAAGTCTTCGGCCGGGATACCGAAAATGTCCCTTTGCATCGGCTTTACGCGCGCATTGAAATAAGTGCGTACTTGTCGCACGGAAATCCTCGTTAACGTCAATTCTCGTCGGCGTTGTAATTCAGGGAACGTGTCTCCGTCTCTGTCCTTCGCCTCTCACTCTCCTTCTCGCCGCTCCGCGCACCTTCCTTTTTTCTGTCACGTAGCTAACGCGGGGTGTATATACGTCCCCGCTGTCGTACCGCGAACTTTCCGAAGGCGACTTGCTCCCGCGGATAATGGAAATACAAGCCGGCGAGGATTTCGACGCGCGTGTTCGTTCCGAGCGGAGCGTTCGAAACGTGAAACAAGCCAAACGAAGGTGTATAATGCCGGCTACCTCGACGCCGATACAAATTTAGTATTAAATGGATACGTCCGAACGTTCTCCATCTCGTTACACCCGTTCCCCTTCTCTGTCTTCTTCTTCGTTTTTTTTTTCTTCTTCTTTCGCTTATTCTTTCGGCGTGTTGCCTTTAATGCAACACGGATACAGGTTGCTGCTCGACGCGAGTTCCTTACCGCTTGTAAATATAAGACTGACCGATATAACGAGCACGGAGAACGTGGCCGGTGCAACGAGAGCTACTCTGACTGGCCGTATACGTTGAAACAATAGCGAGGATATTTTCCTATGGATACAGAACGTGATTTTTCCCTCGTACGAAAGCGTCGCGTGCTTTTCTTCGACGGTCCAGAAAAGTCCAGCCTACGCAGAAGAGATACTATCGGGTGTGCACTTTAGAACCTCTGGCAAGTGCATTAATAACATTAACCATGGAAATACGTCGAAGTATCGAAGGATCGGGCATCGAAGAGCGCGGAGATAACACGATCTTACTCGATTCGGCTACCTTGCTCCATTAGCCGGCCGGTGCGATATGCAACGCGTAAATTCGACAGAGATACGAGTGTTCTCCGCGCGAGCGTCGATGATATCGCGGCGTGGTTTTTTACACGGGCAGAGATTTCCTCGAAGTCGATTCACCGGAGGATAATGGTAGCGCTTGCACTGGCGACGGCCGGCGCTGTTTCGACCGAGAGCGAAAGAAAGTGGTGGTTTTTCTTGTTTCTCCCTTTTTTTTACGGGTCTCGAGTGTCAGAACGAACAAGCGGGATTTGCACGCGGACCTCCGTGCAGGTAGCAATCGGCTTATTTCCAATCGATTCGGTCCGCGGCGTGTTTCTTTCTCCCTCCTTTTCCTCCCTCTTTCTCTTGCACCTCGTATCACGCTATATACCTGTTCTCTTCATCTCCCATTCACGTGCACTCCCGTTCCTCTTTTTCTCCGTCATTTCGCGCCACTCGTTGCCCTCCTTTGCGTCCAGCCTCCTCCCTTCTTCTCTCCTCGCTGCACCGACATCCTCGAGATTAAGAAAACCGCGTCTCGAACGATGTTCCCGAAGGTGCAGCGGAGAGAATCTAGATAAGTTATGAGAGGATCTTTGACCATGATAGCGTGCAAATATAGCGAGAGCAGAAAGGCGAAGTAGATTAATTCGGTGGCACCGGCAAGTTCAGCGGAGCGGCTCGCTGTGTCTGATCATGGACGACTAATTTCCCTTTCAGCGGCGTTGCGGGCATTTCTATGTATACATAGTCGCTGGAAGAAATACAGCGAGGTCGTAAATTAAAGCATTAAATAGCGACGTAAAGCGTACTATCGCGACTCTGACCGAGCTTTCGAGACGTTATCTTCTCAGATTTCTGTCGATTCACTTGTCGATACACTGAAAGAGTAAACTTCGACGCCTGATCGATTTTACGCGTTTGGTGTACGCTTTGAAATGTAACAGAAATGGAATTCCAGATTTCAATATGTCGCGCAACACCGTAGAGAACAGCTCACGGAAACACAAACCGGCTCTATTACACCCTACTTAATTCAAACACTCGCCAGAGAGTATGCTCCGAGAGCGAAATCTACGCCCAATGTCTATATCCTAATTTTCTTTCTACGTGCGGCGCAGATCGACGGCCGTGGGCAGTTTGCCTACGTGGCGGAACGGAAGGGCCGTCCTTTTCTCCCGCTGTAGGAAGGATCGCGACGTAAAAGGGGAAAAGCGGAGATTCCTCGCCGGTATATATTTGTACGCCGTAATTGGACGTGAACGAGATTCGTGCGGTAAAATTCAGCTACTAGAGGTTCGCGTGGCAGGGCGTACTATCCCCGAGGACCTATTAGTATCCGATTAGAAGAAGGGGTGGCCAATGGGGTCAACTGCGTAGAGTAGGTCCGGACGCGTTCGCGAGCCTCTTTACAAACGTTTTCCTCGTATCGAGATAAGGAGAAATCGAGTTTCCTCCCTCTTGTACTAGCGAGCCACTTACGGCGAAACGACTGGACCCTCGAAAACGAGCGTCTACGTCGCACACACGCACACGCACACACGAACGCTTCAGGACAAGTAGATAACTCGAATGTTACGGGTATGTAAAGCGGCCCGTGAATGGAGACTCGCATGCAACGAAATTTATACCAGCAGCCAGATAAGAAGCGAATCTGCGGATATTCGACCAAGATCTGGCCAGCCTTCGTACGTGTAGAGGTGCACACTTGTGTCGGTAAGTACGTAAGTACGCGTAATAGTGAACATGTGTGCTTCGGTTAACGATAAAATAACCGCAGCCCCGTGGAATCGGAAAACGAATTTTATACGCGCAGAAAATTGTTCTATCTAAAAACGTTAATTCCACCAGGGCCGTGATATTCTTCGGCGCTGCACGTCCACCCGTAAAGAACGATCCACGCGATGAACTTCGCCGAGATAAAGCTTCGCCAGAGGCCCACGTAACTTCGTAACGCTTCCAGCGTTTTATTTCCAAATGTACTTCGCGAGTCTCCATTTTCAGTCGGCGCCGAGTCGATTTGCGGTCGTAAAGACCATGTATATTGCGATTCTGACTGTTTCGATAAGAGAATTCAACGCGTATCCTCTTTTCTTCACTTTGCAACTCTGGAATAGATACAGACTTGCCGGTTAAAGTATACAGCTTAGGGTTAATCGAATCGAAACAATTCATCTACCCCGCGAAATTCAAACCGACCACGGTACCGCGGAACGTGAAGAGACGTCGCGAAAAAGAATGGTCGCGGCGTAACAAAGCCAGCTGGGCTCCGAGGATGGAGAATCGTCTTTCAGGTTCGTCGGGAGAAATCGTGGAGTGGAGGCGAACCAGCGAAGAAGGGAGAAGAGAAGTGTGGGTGCCTGTGATCGGGGCCCGGTGACGAGCCGCGCAAAAAGGAGCAACAAACAGCAACAGAGGCAGCAACCAACCAGCCAGCAAGCCAAGCCAGCGCACTTCTGCTTATTCCGAGAAACGGCTCCATTAACGAAATGGCCGGACAAACGAAACCGAACGCGGCGCGATCGCGCGCAATACACGCAGTCGAACGGGGCCCCAGCACCGTGTGTATCGCTAGAACGATCGACTACCTCTCTTACCAGGCGGCCCCGAGAAAGAGAGAAAGTGAGTTAAGAGTGGCTGGACGAGAAGATGCAGCGATGCGGTGGATTCCAGCGTCAAGGCGGTGAGGCCTCTTTGAAGGTTGCATCTGTTCGTCTCCCGGCCAAAGGAACGATCCCTCTCTCGGCCCCGCAGAATTTTATTATCGACGTTCGACCAACAGTTTCCAGTATTTTCACGAACAGATCTGTGGTGTTAACCTTTTCTATTCGAGCATAGACTCTGATCGACAGGTACTGGGTACTCTTGCATAGCGAAGCTACAACTTCAGTTTTCGTATTTCATTGAAGAAGTTCTAACTAGTTTCACGTTACTGTGCCCAATAAAAAAATTTTCGAATTTTTGTTATCTACCAAAGATAAATTAGAAATCTTCACGCGAGACGACAGTAACTTCAAAGAAAACGTACCGAAATGATCGATTTTTATTTGACTTTAGGTACAAGGTTAAGAAAATAGTCTTTCCAGAGTCTGTTCGTTGTTCCCGTAAAAGAAAGTGGAAATGGAGCGTCGAAACACTAGCGCTGCACGTTCCATCGAGCAGACGTTTAATCGTCGCGGTCCGTTACCTCCTGCAACCTCCTCGCGATTCTCGTTAACGCGACGCGTGTATTGCGAACGGTAAACGGCGGGAACACCGATGCTCGACTTGTCTCCCGGTTGTTCGCACGTTTTTCTCTCACGTCGCGCGGGAGGATGCTTCCCCTCCCGCGCAACAAGGTAATACCTGTGCTTCCGAGTGTGCGTTACACGCGTTCTGCTTACACCGTTCAGCAGACATCCTGGCCAAGGCATACCGGGAGGAACGTTAAGCCGGCTATTAAAAGCGCGATAGACCGTAATACCCGTAGTTAACCGAACGCGGCCCGGCCTCACTACATTTAGCAGGAACTGCGAAAGTTACGGGCATTATTATCCATCCGCTCTCTCGCACGGCCTTTTTCTATCGAGCCGCTCTCGCTGGCGATGCTACGTTGCGGCAATAAAAGCTATTTTACTTCTTAATCCGAGATACTGCAATTTTCCGTGGCAGGGGAATGCGAAGAGAAGAAGAGAGAGAGAGAGACCTTTTTAGTGGGCGCTATTGGACGCGGCGCACAGGCCACAGCAGCCGTCGCCTCTTCCACCCCTGAAAACCCCTTCCTAGCGTTTTCCCGCATTTACTTTTAAAACTCATTTTTCCCCATTACGCTTCCCCGACGTTTTCGAAATCGAGTTTCATCGTTCGCCGATACGTCCAACCGGCGTGGATCGTTCCTCCGTCGAGTTTGCCGCGTTATTGCGAGATGCGTCTGTGTTTTTATTAAAATTGCACTTTAAACGGTGTCCATGCTGTTCTCCTTTGAACATCAACGGACAGAAGAGAGTGAAAAGGAACGGAACGGAGCTTTGTATGTATTAGACGAGAGAAAGTGGAGGGTGTGTGGGAAGTCTGGAGAAAAAAATGACGAGGTGACGGGTGTCTACTAAGCGACGAAGAGACGCGAAAAATTCGAAAGAGGCGACTTTTACATGACCGGCGGTGCAAAGGGTGGGAGCGAGGGAGAAAAAAAATCTGTCCTCATGCATTTTACATGAGGGAACGGTTTTGTCAATACCGTTGTTGTGATCGAAAATGGCTCCTGGAAGATACGATTTGAATAAGAGGACCGTGGGGAGACGGGGTCGTCGTGTCGAACTTGAATCAGCCCGACTGTAACGAATAAATTGCTCGCATTACGAGCGTCGGCAGCGATCCGCCGCTCCTATACGTATGACTACGGAATAGACCAACTTTTGCTCCCGCCGCACTTTGTACGCCGATTTATTTGAGACGCTCCCGTCACTCGACGAATCCATAATGCATACCGATCTCCGTGGTAGGCTTCGCGCGACCGCGCGACGATCGTTCCCGGAAGAAATATCTAGGGAAAGTATTTTCGAGGAAAGACTCCACCCCGGATTGCTAGACACGTTACATCCGTTCGACAAATGCGTACAACTTTCTTTCTACCGATTTCGCGGTACCTTGTCCTCCGAAACCTTAATATACAGTTGGTAATAAATTTCTCTGAAAATAGTTTCAACAGCTATTTAAAAATCATGGGAATTCGTATTGTTCCCCTTAGGAGAAGAAAAAAAGAAGAGGAGAAAGGAAAAGGGAACAAGTCGAGTGTGTCGAGAGGTCACCAGTATAAAGCCGATTATTTCGACTGAAATTACGGGCCAACTATGGCAATTGCAGAGAATCGCAGCCAGTAGGCCGTGCAAGTGGGTTTTTCGTTGCAGCGCCAAGGCAGAAAGAGAGAGAGAGACCTGTTTTTACAATCGCGCTGCCCTCGCGACCGTTGCCAGCAATTATCGTATATCCGGTGCTTAGAAGCCGCGGCATTTAAGTGTGCACGTCGCGCTCAAACGGGAGCAACCGCGCAACCGGGAGGAAAATAAGAATGCGCTTCACTTTGCACGGCCAATTACAGAACGGCTAAGAGCACCACAGGTAGCCCGCCCGTTTATTCTCAGAAAGATACTTCCCGGTGTTTTGCATACCTCTCGTACCAGCAACTTTTCATTCGCTCCTCCTTTTTTCTCTCTCTCTCTCTCCCCTTTCTACTTTTTACCTTTTCGAATGCAAATTACTAGAAGCACCATTTCTTTCTTCCTTTCCTTTTTTTTTTCCTTCTCTTTTCGAGTTCTCGCTCGCGAACAGAGGATACAGCCGAGACTATCAATGACGCGAACACACATGCACGCTACCAGTGAGTCATGCCCCTATCAGATGACACTGCTGCGCCTTAGTTTGATAAACGCATGCGTCGCGCCGCGAGAGAAAAGCCCTGCTCAACCGGCAATTGAACCCTGGATATGACGGATAATGGCTATATCCCTGCCGAAGAAACCTTCCTTCGAGTCTACCGATAATTGATCAAATTGCATCTTTGTGTCGGTCGCGTGACTCGTTGCAGATGTACCACGAATTAGAGCAATAACGTGTAACACGGATTCCACCTATCCACAATCCAGCCTCGCAATTTCGATCCTCGGATCCTCTGGAATCGTACTAAATATGCAAATCCGTGGAATTCCATTTTCAACCTCGATCTACAATTTCTTCTTTTCTTTTCTTTTTTCTTTTTGCATATCACAAAAGCCCTCGAAACCCTCGAAATCCAGAGACACATGGATGGGCTGACCCTTTACCCCATGGCAAAATGCACGGTCCATTTCCCAGGAAGAAGCAACCACGCCACTTTTCCAGCCAATAAATTCCTCTAGCGTACAGTAATATTTCCACGAGTTAATTCAACCACAAAAGCCAACGAGAGTAATATATTTTTCCAGCGGTTGCACGAGTCGTAGGACAGAATAGCCCAGGTATTTACACGGGCCTGTACGCGTGTTTATGAAAAGCGGAACGACGCGACGCGACGCGACGCGACGGTTGGTCCGCGCAATTTAACATCGACTCGTTGATTAGCATGCGAAGAGTAACACACCGAGGGAGGGCGACCGCGTTGGGTCCCGCGGGAGGCGTTGAATGATCACTGCTCGAAAAACCGTGTCAGCTCGGACGTCAACGATTTTAGCATAAGAATACAAGGATCTCTCCGCGGCAGGCCAAGTACTCGTCTCGGTCCGGCTTGTATTTGTACGCTTATTGTCCGGTCCGGATGCTAACACGGTGAACTGGCCAGAAGAAAAATAGACGGCGTCGCTGGTGCCGTGAACTACGTCGTGATCGAGTGTAGTTATGACACTCTGGACGGCGCATTTGTATTCGAATAAACACGGGCGTGGGAGGTGAGAGACTGAATAATAACTGTGGATAACGTCTCGCTGTCAGAGGGACTCGCCGGCCGATTAGCCGACTACTTTTGCGTCTTCATTCGCGGAAACTGACCGCTGGACAAAGCAGCATTTTATTAACCCATTTGCGGTGGTAATAGAGACACTTCTGTTTCATTCAAACACCGCCACGATGAGCCATAAACTGATTCTTCGTGTGGAAAAAAACGGAAGGTAACTGTAGAACGAAATTTTTCGATACGAGAGTTTGCATGGAGATCGACTTGGAAAATTCGTGAAAGTTGATTGTAAAAATTCGTCGGACGACAAATAGAATAAAAGTTGAAACGATCGCACGAAACAGCCGCTCCCATAATCGCTCTGGTGTAACGAGAGATTAATTTAACACGTGAAAGCACCGAGACACGTTTCTTGCGTAGCTTTTTGCGTGCCTCTCGACCGGACGCCTTTATAAATATTTAAACGATCGATGGTGTTACGCGTTTCTCCGCGTCGCGATGCGAACACGAACCACCAGCGTCACAGTGTGTCACTCAAGAAAAATACCCGTTGCTGAATAAACCTGTCGCAATGGCTGATGGAAATTACCGTGGTCGTAAACGGCGACGCGAGCGCGATTCCCGATGATTGCAAATGACACCGGAGCAGCCCCTTCTCGCGGGCCAATTTAATATAGGAACGAGCGAGGCCGACTCCTGATCCCGACGGTGGTATAAAATGATCCGCGGCCTGTGTCTAACGCGGTAACGTGCAGTCTGTTCCGTCGACTGACAGGTGAGGCTACATTCAATTTTTGTAATCGAGCCCGGGAGGCCTCTATCTTCTCCCATTCTCTCTCTACATACATATATACCACAGTTCTCGTCTCTTTCTCTCTGTACCGCATGGATTCGGCAGTTTCGACCCCCTTTTGTGCCTGACAGTTAAACCGCAGCCATTATTCTCCCTCTTTCTCTTGCCAAGTCCGCCGCCGTTTCCACCCTTTCTACTACGGTCGCGGCCGTTCGTTGTAACCTTTTCTACAGGCAGCAGTAGTAGCCGGAGTCCGGTCGTGCGCTTCGATAGCGGTAGATAACCGACACGAGCAGGGTACAGAGAGCGAAGCACCAATTAGGAATTAGATTTCTCCTGGATGCCGGATCTCTTTATTTGCTCTCTTGGCGTGCTTCTATGTTCCCCTGCTGCGATCTCCGCGGTTGTACGAGGCCGCGTACGTGTGCCCGTTTATTCGGTACGGGGGCTGGAACACTCGCTGTCCTTCTCTTTCTCACTCCTGCTGTCTCTCTGTCTTTCTCTTTCGTTGGTACACCCGGTAGTACGTGTCCCGCGAGCGCAACGAGAGGGTACACGCGTACAAAGAGAGAGAGAGAGAGGGGGAGACCGAGGCAGCCTCTAATGAACGCTGAAAATTAGCCGCTATCTATTCATCTGGCTAGTAGCTGCGTCCTGCCGCGAAGGAACGAAGAAGCTGAGTGTGTGTGATAGAGAGAGAGAGAGAGAGAATACGAGAGAAAAAGAAGATCGCGCAAGTCGGCAGGCTATGCGAAAGCTATTGCCTTCTGTCGTGTGCCGGCTACTTCCATCGGGATTTAATTCGATCGTCCGTTTCAGGCAGACGGTGAAACTGCAACGAAATCGATTGCTACTTTGGCCACTGATGAAATGAATTTCCTACGTGTTAAGAAAGGAATAATTTCGTGTAGATATTAACGCACCAATTCAGCGTTACAAAGTCGAACGAGTTGAGATTCGAGGGTCGCCTGAAACGTGAGACGTTCGATGCCATTTACCTACGCTGATAAGAGTAACGATATTACGAGGAGAGAAGAGGCAAGGAGGTTCGTCTTAGGTAAAATAGCCCGTGAGCGACAGACGGAAATATAAAAAAGAATGGATTACACGGTTAGCAGTGGGAAAGAGATAGAGGGAAGCTTCTGCGGGAGAGACAACAATTTTACGAGGTAAAACCGCGTGCATGAGAAGATATAAAACACCGCTTGCAGAGCGAGAGAGCCTATGCTACTTACGGCTCACTCGATAGGGAAGGGCAGGGCTAAAAGCGGAATGTCGTTCGGCGACATAACTCCAGGAAATTTGTTGCACCGAGAGGAATATTTTTACGTTTCACCTTCTTGTCCTGTCCCGACAGAAAATAACCTCCGTGTCGTTCGTTGCTTACCCGCGCGACAAAATTATTACTTATTTATCGCGAGAAAATACGCGCCGCTTTAAACTCGTACGTTTCACATTTACCTCGTGTACACCGGTACACGAGTCGGCGGACACTTGCGTGCGATTCCAAGCGATTATTTACCGCGCGACACGATAATTAACCCAGTGCGTATGAAACAATTAACGCCGAACTGTATAACGAGCGATCCCTGTGCATCGAACTTCGCCGTATCCCAGCCTCTCTCTCTCTCTCTTCTTCGCTTGCTCCATTTCGAAAAAGCCTGAACTGTTGGCCTGGAATTAAATTTCTATCATTGTTTTTCAACAATGTTTATCCGATACCGTGAAATTTGCCACGCGCGCTTAATTGAACGCGCAGCCGGAAACAAAGCCGACGTTTCTTTCCAGCCAGGTCACCGATATTCGCGAGCCACGATCGAACGTGCAGATTCTATTATCGCGAGCAGGGACTCGTACCGTGGCCAGAGCATCCGCCGCCGCTGCTACTACTACTGCCTGGTCGAGCAGAGTTGGTCAATCGGGATCTCTCTTGGATTACGCTTTACACGGATCCAATCCCCGTTCCTACCCTTCCTACCTAATTAAACGGAACTAATACTGACGCTGCACGTAGTCACTGAAAACGCCTATAACGAACGCTCTAGGTTCACAGACACACGCAAACACACATACCAGGGAAGAATTGAATAGTGTTCGTCGGATCGCTGAATAAGACAAAGTGAATCGAATCACAGCCAAGAAACTTGTAACCCATAATGATTCTTGGTATATCTTTGGTCTCTAAAGTTTCATCAATTTACTCGTTCCCTTTAAAGTCGCTGAAATAACTAATCTTCTGCCTGTGTTCGTTCTTGTAAACTACGCGCGCGTCTCTGTTTTATTGGAAATTTTGTTTGACATGTAACGACGTTACATTGAATAAGATTACACAGAACCTTCGAACACACTTAACGGTTATTAATGAAGTAGAAGCAGACGCGTTCGCCTGCCGGCTATTATAAGGCCTAACGTTTGACATTGGCTTTATTAAATAAAATCGCATCAAGAGGATCGTATACGACGGGGTTAATTGAATGATTGGTCCTGGTACACCCGGGTCAGGTCGCATCACATTTTCCTACCGTCCACTATTGCCCCCATGTCTATTCGAACACTCCCATACACAACGTCCACTTTCTACGTGCCTGCGTGTACACGGCCACGATAGTTGTCTGTCTATCTATTCATGGTTACATAACTGCATACACGCCAGGCCACACACTCATTCATACAGCGTAAAACACTTTGGTGTATTTCGTTTGACGCAGTTTGCGCATTAGTAATGCAAATTCCACGCTATTTCATCTTGCGCGGGGTGGTCTGGCCACCATAGATTTTCAGAGATAGTACTTGACCACGGACATTTTGGGCGGGCACGGAAAGGGATGGAAATTCGGCAGCATCAAGGGTTGCGTTAATTTTGATCCGTCGGCATAAGTGGAAGCATATTACACCAACACACTGTGCATAGCGAATCATCGAATAGTCAAGGGCGGGAGGAGGGGGGAAATTGGATCACGTTTTACGGACGAGCCAATTTTATCGACGATCGAACATCCTTCGAATATTTGTCTCCGGTGCAGATCGGATGTTTGACGAACTTTTCTCTTCCCTCCTCCTCCTTCCTACCTTTTTCTCACATTTTTCAACGTTTCACGTCGTTAACTTTCAATGCATACGAGTTATCGATGAAAAGTCACCTGTTACTAGAACGCTTCGTATCGGCTGCCCCGTTAGGAATGCCCATTTTTGTCCGCACGACGATCATGGTTAATGCAAAACGCCTCCGACTTTTTAGCTGACAGAGCGGATAGAACGCCGTGCAATCATCAAGGCCATTATCGAGTGCATTTTTTTGCCGAACCGTGCAAGTTTACGATCGTCTTTAATCGCTAGATGGATCATCCGACGTGTCCCGTTTTTGCTGATCCCTCTCGAAGAACGAAACAAAGCTCGGCGTTAATCCAATTTTCATTGCTGCTTTCGTTACGATAATGCGTTAGCATTTTCGAGCATCAGATTGCTTCGCTTTTCTCTACCAGTTCGTCCTCTTACTCTTACGGTTGTTCTTGTCGTTAAAATTAGATATAACTTGAATTGCTCCGGTCAATCGACACCGTTCGCGCAAAAAGAATCACGGTTCGTTTCACGATGCACATAATGGAGATGCAACGTTGATTGGCTCATGTATAAATGTACGCGGATAGACACAGCGAACATCCCCTATTCACCGATTAGACGAAGCAGTTGAAGCTTTTAATTGGACACCCAGCGTTAAAGAGCAGCCAGTTTTCATTACGGTAACGAGTAAAAAATGGCGGGTGGTAAAGCGAGCGGCGCGAATAAAATTCACCGGCGGTTCTTAGCGTGTCGCGAGGAAAAGTCAAATGAAATTCCTGAGAAAGAATTAATTACACAATAGAATCCGGCTGAATTGCATTGGAATCGAGCAAAATGCTAATAATGCCGACATCGGCATTGTTCGACGGACACGTAGGAGTGATTCACCGATACGCCCGACGACAATGCCTTTTTAATATCGGTTCACGAGCCGCGACTGTTACACCCGCGGAATTATTATAATGAGCACTCCTCAAGTATCTAGTTACCGGCGACGTAGTGACCTCTTCCTATCCTACACAGTAGTACACCTCACGTATAGAGAGCGTGTGTGAAAAGGAGAGGAGGGAGAGTATCTACATTTCAATAAAATCATCTTCGTGGCACGCGTAGTTACGCGCTTCCGGTAATATACGTCGCAGCTACCGGCGTTAGGGTAATAAAATTCGCAAAACGAACAATACGAGCGTTTGAACCGATAAATAACGCTCGCGAAGCGTAGAAAGCGACCATTAAAATACGATCATGCGGCCTGTTTCTTTCGAAGTTTCACGAGCGCGTTAAAGCGTGCCGATAAGAATCGTGCTCACAAGAGGATAAAATTGACTACGTTTTCTCTCTCTCTCTGCCAGACAGAGTAATGTGATAAAGATTTAATTAAGATACATGCCAGCGTGATAGAATTATCATGTAGCAGAGAAGCCGGTTGCAACGGAATCTATGAACTATTTCCAGGAAACTGTTTCCTACTCGTTCGTTTTCAATCCAACAACAGAGGCGGAGAGAGAGAGCTCGACTTGCAAATTGATCGCGGCAACGACGACTATCGGACCACCCGATGATTCCGGTGAAAGGAGGGACCGAAGATTATTCCTGAATCGCACAATGCAACCACCGCCTACTCGGAAATATATTAACAGCTCGCTAAATACAGGAAATGTGTGAGTTTGGTGAGAAAGTTTGAGAGATATCTTCACCCTTACGGTGTAATTTACACCGTGTGTTCGTTCGCGAGAAAGTCTATGAGAAAGCAAAAGGAACGAACGTTTCTACCTTTCTTAATCGTCTGAAAATCGGTTTGACATCTCGAAGAATATCGAAGAAATAGAAACCAAAGACCCCCGCTAAGCTCGTCTGCTCATCCTTTCGTCCCACAGAGTATAGAAACATTTATTTCTTCGATGAAAACCTTGGCATGCATATCTATCTGTCACGATTCCCGATCACGATCGTTTCGCCGATTTCATAGAATATGCCTGCCGGACGGAGAAGAAGAACAATATAATCCCTCGTCCTATCTCTGATTATATACCCTGTTTGAAAATCGCGGAACGGAGGTGCACCTCGTATGGAACCTATTATCCATTTATATTATTTCCAGTGTCGATCGATCGCATCCATTTCGAACAATTACACCTTCTACCCTGGTTCCCCCCCGTTTCACCGTGCTTTCGAAAGGTCACCGAGCGCCAGTGAAATAGGCCATTCTGGGCTAGCCATGGAGGGATCGTCGTCGTCGTCTCGCTGGCACACGATCGCCTCTGCAGGGAGCACAAGAACGATTCGAAGATAGCGGTCCCGGACGGTTCACGTCATAATAAAATTAAATTCATATCTGGGATCAAGGGAACGTGATAGCTACCGCGACATGACCTCCCGTTTATTGTAAGCAAACACGTATGTCCTCGTTCGTCTTTCTTTCTTCCTCCACCACTTGGTCGTCGTATACCACCTCCAAACCCACCTACTCTCGTTCTTCTCGCTTCTTCCTTCATCTCTTTGTCCCCTTTAACCGTTTCCTTTCGGTCTCCCTTTCGGCCTCGTTCTCGCACACCGTTCCCGTATCTCTTTCTCCGTCTCGAATAGTTTTGATTCATGAGAAGGGTGTAACCCGACCGTGCGTGTTACACGTGTGTACGTTTGCGTGCGTGCACACCTCAAGGTGTGTTTCTCCACTCCTCTCTGTACACCTTCGTTCCGTTCTCTTCTTCGTCTAGTGCGTTCTTCCGACGGACAAGGCGAAATCCGACACTGCATACCAGTACCTCGACTTCCAACCCGGCGCCCACCCTCTTTCTTCTCTCGCCTCCGTCGTCGTCGTCGTCGTCGTCGTCGTCGTCTCCTCCTCTCTACCTTTACTCCCACCTCCTCCTCAACCACCTCTTTCACCTTCTTCACCTCCTACTCTCTCTCTCTCCACCTTCTTCGACATGACTGGTTCAGCTTCTCTCTACGTGTGCTCGCGAGCGAGCGAGCGGTCTACGTTTAAACACGTGTCAACATGTCGGTTGACATAGATTTTTCGTCGAGATAGAAGCTCGAAAATAAGACGAGAGGCCCCGAAACGCACCCGAGGGAAGCTTGATCGACTCTCCTCTCCATGGGAGCTGGAGTGTGAGAAAGAGAACGAGGAGGTGAGGAGGACGAGGGAGGAGCGTATCCCGAAACCAGTTTGTACGTTTCGAAGAGGCGCACTGTTCTTAAAAGTACGGCCACTTGGGGCGCTTGTGGATCCGCGTTTAACACCAGGAGGCATAGTGTTGCATTGTTGGCCCCGCTCGGCTTTTAGGATCGCTGTATCGCGTTTGTTCCCTTAATTGATGGCTCTCTTTTCACGAGTGTTATTAGCTATAACCGGCCATTATCTTCACCGATCGCTTACGCGAGACAAAAGTGTATCCGGTCTATTCGTAAATTTTTCCATCAGCCTCGTTTCGTTCCGCATGCAAGTTCGTTAAACGATGATCCATCG
>NW_017100218.1:50993-70336 GCF_001263275.1 Habropoda laboriosa | reverse complement strand
GAAGAGAAAGAGAGGAGGAAAAAAAGCAGAAAAACGTCGAGTAATATACTTGATATTCATTGCACCTCGATCGATCTAAGATCTCGCGTTATTCCCCCAATCTACATCCAAATTTTCGTTCAGCGGCAGTTTCAAAGCGTATCTTCGATAAATGGATTCATCGTGCGAAATACGTCTCGACAGAAATTACACGAGGAACCAATCTACCTTTCGCGAACGTCGCGAAACCGATTTTTATCAGGATCGGTTAACCGACGCGAGGGCCGATAATTGACATACCCGATATTTTCCACGAGTCCACGGAGGCCGTTCGAAACGATCCGTCCCGTGGTTCGATAATTTTCCACCTACACGTTCTAACAGCTCTCGCATGAATCATTCGTTCGCGGGTAAAAGACCAAGGTGTACATGTACACGCGGGGCATTACACGTACACGTTTCCCAGACCCTGGGTGAAAGTTGTGATATATCCGTTATAATTTCGTACGGTCGGCGTATTGCTTCCGTATGTAGGAACCATTTGTTCCGGAAAATGGCGCAATTTTGTCTCCCTCTCGCGCTAGGGGGAGGAACAAGCGCAATACCTTGGTGGATATAATTTAAACAAGGGCTCTTTATGTAACACGCTCTATTTATTTGGGCATACCTACGCTTGTCCGCCGTATACAATGGCCCATGCGAAACGTCACACAATTTCTGTTAAACGTCCTCGCCTCTAATGGACGTGTCGAGTCGCGGCTTCGCAGTAACGTATTATATTTTCCGGCTTCGGCCCAGAGACAATGCACGATTTAACCGACGATCGCCGATCTATCCTTTTTCTCCTACCGGCCAGTTGTTTGCGCGGAATAAAAGCGAAACGCTAGCCCGCGCGTGCCCTCACGGAATGTTCAAATTAACTAACTTTATCCCTCTCGTACGCTACGAAAATTATCACAACTATTATACACGCGTGTGTACAATTCTAGAAATACTCCGTTGACGAAATTCCGAATCTAATTAACGCGAAAGAGGTTGATTTCGGAACGTTAATTCCTCCGAACGGACAACGCCTCCGCGCTTTTTATTAAACGTTCGACAATAGAAATCAAGCCTGCTCGTATCTATACATCATAGACGTAGAAGGTACTTCATCGCGCTTATTAAGCGCAGTGGTCGACCACCGACGTAGAGGTTCTGCATTCTCCAAGGCCAAGATATTTCAACAATAAAGCGATGCTCTTCTCACCCTCGCCGCCGCCACCTCGTTCGCCCGGCTACGCTGGCAATTTCATAAATCGTATGCGACTAAATTGCACGGAAACGCCGACACACGAAATCGGCACGTTCGCCCGACACAAGTAGTACTTTCTTCTTCGTCCCGGTCCAACTGACGTACGAAATTTTCTCTCGCTCGCCGGTCCACCACTCTCTCTGTCTTTCTTTCTTCCCTCGTTCCCCTCCCCGTTCCTATCCCCAAGAGGACCCTCGTCTCGGAAAATTCGATTTCAAGGATTTGCCGGCGACAGACACGAACACACGTCTTTCACGGGATAGTGCAGCACGAACGGAGACTACCCGGTGCCTCTTATACAGGTACAAAAGCTATTGCAGGCTCTTCGTCAACGACGATACGCCTATACGTAATACATACCCGAAAACTCGAGCGTTTCGTTCGCCAGACACGTGCACCCCCTATGCATGCTCTCTACTTTCTTTCTTTCTTTTCTTTTATTCTATGCACCGATATCACACGAGAATTTATCCCGATCGACCTCGTTTATATGTCAACATTCCTTCGGAATACGCCGATCATTGTTTTTCGCGAAACAAAGTAATAACGGAAAAAGGAAGAAAGAAACAACAGCCATTGCCAATTTGTCTACGCTCGAATATCGGTTCGGGACGTGCAAAATATGTCCCACGCGGCTTCAGTTTGGAGTTACAACCATTTTTACCTTTCTACACGCTGAAAGCTACGATGATTGTCCCTATCAATCGAGACTAATACACACGGTCCTGCCATGTGTAAGCTCGCTGAACGTAGCAGAACAGTTGACAGCTAGGAAAATTAGTTACGCTACGGTAATTTATCAAAAGAATCACCGGAACAGGGAAACGAGTTGTAACTCGTAAACAAGGTCAAGTATGGTACGCTGGTGTTCGCTCGCGAAGCAATTCCCGCGGACCGTAAACACAGCCGTGTACGTACCACGCGAAAAAACATAAGCAAGTGGTTCAGTGTTATCCTCGTTACACGTACTGCATGTATTGACCCGCGCATGTTATTGTTCAATTTGCAGCAACGTACGAAAATTGTAAGTTGGTTGAAAGTCACTCACCTACCGCTCTCGATGTGTGCAGCAATTCCACGAGAAGTATGAGTAAAACTTGGACACGACAGGATCGAAGAAAAAGAAGAGGAGAGAAAAAAAAAAGAACGAAGAAAAATCAAGATCCCTCTGGTGGCACTGGGATTTCCTCTTTGCTCCTCAAGTTCTTCACTCGAAGGGGTGCGTGCGTGAGTGCGTGCGTGCGTGCGTGCGTGCGTGCGTTCGTGCGTGCCTAAGGTCCCTCTCGCGTGCGGCGTGAGAACTCTTTTTCGGTGTTCGCGAAACGAGGTAAAAAGTAGACGATGAGGTTTTGGCCAAGTGTTCCTCTCGCGATCGCCACGATCCGTTTCTGCCTCCTTTCTCTCTCTCTCTCCTCGCACCGATTCACCTTTATTTGTTTTTTGCTTTAATTGCCCTCGTTAATATGCGAAACGGCACACGAATTTCAATGGGTTCGCGTGATTATTAATTAAGACGTTCCACTGGAATCGAGCCGAATGATGTATATACAGTGTAAGGTGATCAGGACATCGGGACCCGATGATTGGTCGTGCAGAACGAATGTCTCCGTTCCCTTGGTCTCCCTGATTAATTATCTATTCGAGTAATCGGCGTCGTTCATTTACTTTGTCTGCTTCAGGATACACGTTCACCGGGCTCTTAAGTATGGACGCCAAATGGATGCTGGTTCCAACGAGCTAATTAAGTTAACGAAAAGTCAACGGCAGAGTGTGTATGTGTGTGTCCTTTTCCACCACGAAACCACGTGACGCCGGCTTTTTTTCTCGTCCGCGGGCACTGGCGAAACGATAAACACAGCTGCACGATGTCCCCGCGACCGTGGAATTATTTTCGTAAACTTCTCCGACTGTTTTTGTACTTTTGATATCCTTCGAACGTGTCACTCGGTCGACTTGCGTAACATTCGATGTTTCACTTCGATTGCGATAAGCAGCTGACGTCAGGCGGTATGCCAGTCACGTGGTCGATGATCGTCGAGCAAGCGACGAGAAAAAGATATCCACTTGCGAGAACGCGTGTGTCGTATTAACAGAAAATGTGTATCGGGGGAAAAACGTGGCTATTCGTGACAATTGGTGACTTGGTCGGTATCGACAAATTTGTCAATATCGACGAAACACGTCTTTTCCTTCGTTTCAATTAACCTCGTGGTAAGTGACACCTAGTTCACGGTGAAGTTATCCGCTAATCCGGCAACGTTGACATTCTAGCGCCGGTTAACGAACGTTAGATCGAATCTGTTCAGCCACGCGTAGAGAAGTCGAACGAACACAGTCAACGTTCGCGAACATCACTTTCCCTCTTTCTCCCTCTGTATATACACATTTTGTATATTTAACGATCGATCGTTCTCACACGCGTCCAGCCTATCGACGATCTCGATTTTGCCTCTACGCTCTCTCGCGCCACGCGCTTTTGCAGCTCTCTCGCTATATCGATTGTCGTTGCCTCTGCGTGACAGGTGAATTCCAATCAAGACTCTAATCTTTCGAGGCTGTAATCAAACGACGAGCACCAGATACTGAATCGACGTCAGTGATTGACTCTGCGTAGAGGAACGAGGATGTCTGTCCGCACATACGTCGGATTAATTACTCCAGCGGTTAGTTGGCACACTACGCTCACTCGTGGCCAAGTTACCAGTATATATACGGGTACACCGGCCTCCAATTGCAGTTACTCGTGGCTGATGCACCGCAGGACGCATCTCGAAACCCACACGCAGACGGTAACCCCGAAGCTCGCACTAGAAACACCCTCGGTAGCACTCCAGAGTACTCGATCGCACTCACGTCCACGGATCATGATGTTACGAGCACTGATTCAATGTAAACACACACACATACACGGTTGCACACATGTATAGATGGCCTGGCGTATCTGTAAGCGGCGCACTGCTAGTCGTGTCACAAATCCGCACACCGTTGTTGTCAAAATTAGTTACTAATCATGCTCACGATCGATTCCACAAGAAGTGATCCTCGGTCGATGACACTTCTCGTAAAGTATTCGTTCACACGATAGAACTGGCTGTCCCTCGACCAGAGAAAGAGAGAGCGATTCACGTGTACACTGTTACTAGTCGTATACTGATCGACTCGATCGATATTCTAGGTTAGATTTCCGTATTATCATCGTAGCGCGCGATCGTGGTCCACCATATTGCGTCGCAGTTATCGATAGGTGATTCGAAACCATCGAATCGAGAATTACTGTAAATATCGATTCTCGATTAAGGTCGTTAATTCCGTAATGGCGACGCGTTACTTCGCGAGTGAGAGTGATTTCGCGGGTGAAACGATCGATAAACTTCGCCGGTTGACAGTTTCGCGAGCACGTACACGCGGTCAGGTGAACGATCGTCGAAAATCTGCACGCGAATCGGTCGTATGGACCACCGTGATCCGGCCTCGGAACACACGCTCGTTGAACTGTCGTTCCGAGCAGCTCGGCCCGCGGTTTAGTATCAACGTTCGTTCTTGGCTGGCGTCGCGCCCCTCCCGGGACGCCGGTCGACGCCAATCGAGTGCGCGTATACCTACGTGCACGTACCTGCGAACCTGAGAGAGGAGAACCCACCTCTGCCTTCCTGCCTGAATCTCGACTGCGCGCACCTCTACCTGATTCCGTGTGTGAGTACCTTTTGTATTTGTATTCGCGTTCTACTCTACGATTTTGTTTTCGTTTCGCCATGTTTTTTTTCTCTCCGTCTCTCTCCCTTCCTCGTTCCCTCTACACGACTATTGCCCGGTGTTTTCGATATTGAATTCTCATTGGGGGAATACACGTGACAGGGGACACACCGGTCGCAACGAATTTTTGACTTTCATACGATTTTTCCATGAATCCGTGCAAGTATTTCGTACGAATTAAATTTTCCCGTCGAAACGTGAATGTTATTCCGAACGAATTTTATAATTGACGCAGCGCGGCGCTGTCGTCGCACCGCTCGGTCCGATTAGTTTTTGGCGCGCAATCGAACTTAATTCGACTTGCGCAAATATTTAAATTTAAATTCTGAAATTGAGTTACGATACGTTAACAGCTTTTTTTGATTTATTACTAAGCACCGTTATATTTTCGCGTGTGTTTCATCCTATATCATAAATTTTCTTTCTTTTTCCTTTTCAAAACTGAATACATACATTTTTTTAATTCCCGTCGTATTAGATGCAATTTGCTTCAATCTCGATGACCATTGTTTACAAACGATTGGAAAAATATTTAAAAAAATCAGATGTAGCGTCAACGACAGATAAATTTGTCCGTTTAAATATTCACCGTGCCGCGAGATTTTTCTATAATTCTCCGGCGTAGAAGGCGCTCGTGACGCGATAAAATAACTCAAAGGAGTAAGATACAGACCGTAGATAGATGAAAGCTGAGGACGAGTACATTAAGGGCTCGCCTCTCAGGTGGCTCAATTTAACTGAAGAACAGCAGGTATACTGTTGGGGAAGACCAGACTTGTTTTGCTTCTCGCCGTATTACCATACTTGAGTAGCACGCGCGGACAGCAAACGCGGAATTCACAGCGACCTTGCGCTCGCTCTAATTGGCAGCCGCTGATCTAAGGTCTCGAATTTAAGCGTTCGTTTAATGACAAAACTGCCATTATTCCCCGCGATCCTCTCGCTTCGTTCCGCGGCACCTTGTTACAAACCGTGAGACTGTTGGCTCGCCTTCGTAGCCGATCGATAGAACGGATTTATATTTAACAATAGCCTTTTGTTCTTCTTATTAATTTCCTGGCTTCAAGAGAGAAAGCGAGGACGATTTCGACTGAAAGGGGAAATGACGTTAGCGTGTATGAAATTGAAATGTTATTACCGTCTGGGGTGATTCGGAGATTACGTAGAAAGAATGTCGATAATAATTATTCGACGTAATTCGTCTATCCCGAAGCAAATGTACCTCACGAATTTCCACGTTGGACAAACAACGCGAATATTACACGAAACGAATATCATCGCGCAAACTGCGATGTTTGCACAGTACCCGGAGCACTTCTAGTCGAAAATTTCTTGTTTAATCGTTTTATCGTTCCTACGTATACCCGCGTCATTGCATATCTATTTCAGTTTGCGATCGCGCTCGTTTCCACTTGCACATGCTCGAACGAATACACGGAAAGTATCGGCCGGGAACTTCCGAGTACTCGATTTCGCTTCTGGTGTTGGTGGTTCGCGTATAAATGTAGAGTGGAGGTGAGAGAGAGGGGGAAAAAGGACGAGAAAGAGGGTGGATGAGTGAAAGAGAAAGGAAGAGAAGCCAACCAGTACACGGTGCATGTAGACCCACGCATGTGCGCCTGTGGGAAGAGATTTCATAGTCCATGTAGTTTGGCATCAATGCGAGATCTGGGGTTGGTTTCAGACGCACGATAAAGCCATTTCAAATTGAATAACAGATTTCTGAGCACACAACAAAATGCACTTGCCACGAACGCTTCTGAAACCTGGAAAAGAGGGTGGAACAATAGTACGCGCTTTCTCTACTTACACTTTCCATTTGGCCTGTCTGCCAGCCCGACCGTCTACATTTTCAACAAATATGTACGCTGCCTCGTCTGATCGACAGCTTCACTTCTATATCACGACCTGCATATATACTACACGTCGCTCTATTTATATCGCTCCCGGTGATTAAGCTTTTACCTTGGCTACAGACAAGCTTCGTGTTTTCTCTCTCTCTCTCTCTCGTTTTTTCTTTAATACTTTATTCGTACTACTCGTACATGAATCGTATTATAGCACGAAATTAACGGCCTTCAAAAGGATCCACCCGTTAGTTTTTATGCTGATGTCGCGACGAATATTTTTGCCACGGTTACATACAGCCTTGCTTTTCGAGATGCGTTTAATTCATTCTTAAGTGTTTCACGTCGTTCGTTATCAACGTTTGAAACACGACGAATGGCGATTTAACAGGGTTTCTTAATTAATTTATCGAAATGAACCGGCCGGCCGGTTGGCTTCCACTCGAATTGAAGCGGTGGTCGCGATCAGAACCCATAACCGAATTCTTCGTGCGTGATAAAATATTCTTGGGAAACGTACGGCTGGAAGGAAATGAAAAAGTGGATATGAGCGGCGTCACTCGGGGCCAACGCGGTATATCTGACGGGTAATTAAGAGGATGTCGCTACATTAAGTTTGCATTTGCATGCAATTAATATTATACATCGTGCGCTATCTTCTGGATCATCGGCGCGTTAATGAAACAGGATAATTAAATAAAAAGAACTGGTTTTTAGTGAAATTGGTCGGTTAACCGGTCGGTCGATCACACAAAGAAAAAAACCGGAAAGAAAGAATTTCGTAATAAATTTCTGCCGTTCGAGGGACTTTATATTCACCAGACACAATCGTTTATTCGGTAACTTTCTTTCTTTTTCAGCCATTCGCAATTTGATATCTTGTAAACACGAACATTCGTAGAATCGCGATATTTAGCATAATAATTCCGAGTGCACCTACCCGCGTGAATGTCTCTCATTTCTCGTAATCACGTTTCGCGAATTCGTTACTCATAGATAGCGACCTATTGAATATTTCAACGTGGAATATTGATTTCACTCTCGGTACATGTGTAACTGAAAAATCGCGTGTGTTTAACTTCGTCCACAATTATTTACACAAACTGAATAGCCGCGTTTGGTACATAGACGCTGGCACAGGCTCTGATGTAATCTGAATGAATAGAATCAACGCCACGAAATTACCATTTATTCTATTTTTAACGAAGCGGCTTTAGAAATCATCAACGCACGAGCACAAGTAATTCTGCGGGTATAAAGCCTCCATTGTACGCAGATGATAGAAGAATATTATTTTAAATCTCGTCCGCGGACCGCGTTGCGCAATGATGATTTTTTCCCTGAAAAAAAAATCACGTTATCACGTTCCGGTTCCCGTTTCCCCTGTATACACCGTTGTGTATCTCAATAATCGTGCATTAATTCACACGCTGATTACAAACCTTCTCTCTTTTGCCTCTCATCGTCCGCAACAATGCCCGTTATTTATTTAACATTAACGCTCGTTCATTTTACACCGTACGTGCATTCAACCCGATGATTTACTATCCTTTACAACCTACCTTGTAGAATCGTACACGTTGGATACCGGGTCAATTAATAAACGCTTCAATACATAATTACCCGACACTGTCAACGCTATCTCCGGTAATCACGATTTTAATTGCGTTTTATGGTGTGTACGTAACTATGTTACAAGATTACCACGGCCAATAAATTCCGGCACGCGACGAGACGTTGTAAAATTCTCACTGCAAAGAGTGTACCCGTGCTAGGGGACATTACCATACGTTTCGCAAACGAGAGCAGCCAGCCATCGCCCAGGCCTTTGGTTCACCGTGTCACGGTGTACACGCTATCGTGTCGATCCGTTCTGATTCCGAACTTCCGGAGTGTAGGCGCGCGTGCCACGGCAAAACTGATATTCCAAAACTTTTCACGGTTGACACGTTCGAGCGCGCCAGTTTGAGCGCGAGCCGGCCGTGGGAAAAGGACAGGTTGCATTTGGCACCGTGTACACGTGTGTACGAAAGACAGAGAGAGTTTTACGGCGCGAGTTTCGAAGCCCGAAGCCAACAACACTCGGAGCAGCAGCATCAGCCAGAAAGCGGCGAGGTGAAGTTTACGTTGGTTTCGCGTTGCGCGCGTTTCATTCGGGCCAAAGCGTAAGCGGCTACGTGTTATGTAGATGACCCCACTGGACGGATGGTTATATAGCTTTTCACAGGTACTAGGACCTTGTTGTATGAAATTAGCATGGCCGTGATAGGATTGAATTTATTCATGTACGATTTAAACTAGCTGACGAGGGTAGCGCGCCTTTGTCGAGCGTCCTCCAACGTTCTTCACTCTTTCTTTCTTTCTCCGATCGGTTCACCCTGGATCGTCCTCCGTGCACTTACGTGTGTTTTGCTCGCGACACGATCGCCGGTTTCTCTGTGTGCTAAACCGCGCGCGCGGCCAGTGCCGGCACGAACTGCATGCCCTCCCGCGCGTGCCACTCGTGCATTCTTTGCGCCGATCGAACGTTATGCAGATCCGCTCCGGGGCTGAATTTGTGCCTGATGGCGAGGTACGAGGCAAGGTCGTGCATCAGCCGGCAGAGTGACCGGGACTTTCCTCTTGCCAACGCTCTTGCCAATCCTCGGGGATTCTTGGAACGTTTCGTCCAATCTTGCCACATTCGCTAAACGAAATTTGCAAACTTCCTTCTTCCAGTTTGCAGATTTGTTGCTCTTTTTCTATTTTTCATTTCGTTTTTGTCAACGTTCGGTGAAATTTGATTTTCACGAGTATCTTGTGCTCGATTTACGAAAGCGTCATTATTTTCTGACACTCGATGATGGATCGGACGTTGGCCGAAATTCAGTCCTACTCATTGTCTCGATAATCGAATGGAAAACGGGGACAACGTCGAAAAGGAATCTGAATGGAGTGCATTAATCGTTCCCCCGTTCGTTATCGCATAAATTGCACATTCTTGTCGCGAAATGAATTTCCCGCGTTCCCTAATCGAGTGGAAATGATTTAATGGCGTATTTAATCGGCGAATAACGGCGAACGATAAAACCATTCTTCGTCGTTGCATGTTGAAGCACGGCCGCCTGCTGTCTGGATCGATGAAAACCCATCGAAGAATCGACAGAGTAAAAAGGAAGACGATATTTATGTATTATCTCGCGCGAATGCTTATTCGTTATCACATTGAACGAGAGCCAGACCGATACGAACCGAGTGGAACAAGTCATTTGCTCCGCGATACGATTAGCGGAATATAGAGGGATGGGAATTTCGGTGGCGAGGAGGGGGGGAGAGTGAAATAAATGTTGCAAAGGCATCGTCGTTTGAAATTAACAAGGAAACCTACTTCGCGAAGCGGAGCAAGCGCGTTGTCGGTACCCGAAAATGGTAGGTACACGTGTCACGTGTACGTGTTCTCACCGAATCAGCCCGGCACAGTATTTACGAACAACGGCAAACACGTGTCGCCGCCTTACTGAACTACGTACTATCTCAACACGACGACGGCGATGACGTTAATTGCTTTGGAATAAATCCTACGGCGAAACGAAAATTTTACCAAGTGCGAACAGATGTCGGAACTCGCCTCTCTTCCCTTACAACAGGATGCTGCATCTGTAAATTGAATTTAGCTGCACAATCTGGGAACGCGGTTCGTTGGAGAACATGAAAGATAGAATCTCGGTCTATTTGGGTTTTCCGTTTACTTGATATCGACCATTGATTAGTGGGAAAAATTGATCGATCGACGTAGGCAATTGATTAAATAAAAGAAATCGACAATTCTTCGACGGATGATTTAGGCACACACGCGCGTTATTCAAAGCAACGCTCTGATTCCTACGATACCATGGGACGTTCTATTGTCCCGTGAACAACACGCAGTGGTGACTTTACATCGTTATTATCCGCGATAGTTACACCGATGAGCGATCTGGCGAACCGGTGAAACGAGATGAAATCGAATCGTCGGTGTGGATCTACGGGGAATTCTATACACCATGAATTTCGTTTCGAAACAATACCATTCGTTGTTTTCCCCTTTGTGTAATGGGTTTTAGAGATTCTCTGGTGGCGTGTATGACATTTCATCTGTGAAAAAATTGTGAATAGAAAAATTTTTTCCCTGTGGTGTGTATTTTTTGTTTATTTTTTCTTTCTCTCGAAAAGTGAAGCGCTTCTTTGTGCGAATGGATTTGTTAATATTTAAAGAAGCATTAAACGCTCCGCGAATAATCCGTTGAATTGTACAGGCAGCGTGGACGTTTCTCAACCCCGAGCGAGGTAATTGCTAGAAAGGCTCGAGCTTTTATTACAAAAGTCGCGAGGACGCCTATCTTTTTTAAATCAGTTTTTAATTCCGTCCTTTTATCTGGTCGCTTAATGTAGGTCGTAAACTTACAGACAGTAATTCCTGCGGTTGAGTGAAATTTTCATTGATAACAGTCGGTAAAAGTGCTCGGTGTTCAGGATAAAAGAGACAATTTTCATCGTTCTATTCGAACAATTCGTCAAAATCTTTCCCTTTATTCTCCATTCCACGCGAGAGAATCTACGAAAATGTTTCTGATAAAATTACCCTCCCATTGCCTCCGCGAAGAAACGTTTATTCGATCTTGAAAAATACTAGAAATTCTTCGAAATTCCGAGAGATCCTTTTCGAGTCTCGCCGCGCGCCGCGATTTCCCTCGGCTTCGTTCATTTTCATATCGGGGAAAACATCTAAATCTCCGGCGAATACCTGCATCTTGCAACGCCAGAGGCAACTACATAGCCGCCAAGAGCTAGTTACAAACACATAACTCTTTCTACCCGTGCATTCCCACCGGTTTCTCTCTTTGCTCCTCCGTATCCCTTCGATGCGGACGTTTTGCGCGACGAAAACGACAATTTTCACGCCGCTCCGCCGTAGAACCAGTCGGCAACTGTACGTTGATACCACCAACGGGGTTGCTTTATATCGGCCACCCCAGCCTTCTTACTTTCCCTCTACTCATCGCCAACAACAAGAAATATAATGGTTCGACTTAAGTTTTAACGAGCACCGTGTCGTCTTTAAAAACCGTTTGATACCGCCTCTTTTCCCTCCGCGCGAACATCTCCTAGCCCGTATGTCGCGTCGAACAGTCTATACTTTCCGTTCTTCTGACGATTTTAATTTGTTTCCCATCACCTTTCCGGTGGCACCATAATCTCGATACCGCCTCTTTCCCCTCGACGAACGGCCCAACTAAAGAGGAAAAAAGGAAAGAAGCACACGCAGCATCGAGCGCCGGAGTAGCCCCGCGACCGGTCCGATAATTATCTCGAACCGGAGGTGTACTATTAGTGATCGCAGTTTGACGTGTACCGGCGGGCTCTTATCATTCTACCCTCGCGCCGCTCGGTCCTTTGCATCCTTCCATCGTCATTAAAAGCAATCCTACCGACCGTGGCGTGCAGTCATTACTATATACTTACGACACGTTACGCGATAATTAATACATCACTCGTCCACGATGACGGATACGACGCAACAGAGCGGAAGAGACGAGAGTTTTTCTACGCGATGGAAATTCATGAGCGTTCATCTTAATTCATGTCTCGGACGTCTTCTCTACCGGCGCACGGGAGGTTGCCTCTGTAGGTGGATGTAATGCATCGTGTTCTCTTTGATCGGTATCGCGACAGCTTGTAAAAACTTTACGGATGAACGAGTGTTGGTGTAGGTAGTTAATAGCAGTAGCTACTAATGATTAGTGACTGACATTAATCAATAACGATCTATGAAACGATCTTCCAGCTACTGTATATATATGTATGTACATATATACGAGAGAATTTGCAAATCTATGATCCGGTTACGCGACTCTCTCTTCCTACCCCCCTTTTCGAGGCAGAAAATTAATTTTCGCCACTCCGCGCAAAAGCGTGCGTGTCTTTAAACGAGAGAAAAGGGGTGGTCGGTGATTAATTATCCTTAATTGGCGCGAATACTAATAGAAAAACATCGCGAATCGGTAACAGGTTGCAAATTGTTTGAAGTCTCGCGGCTGTCGAAGCGAAGGGACGTAAGTGGGCTGAAACGTCCCACGCGGCTGCGAAATGGCAGTTCTGGGGAGAGTGGGGTAGGCGGGATTAGGGGAAGCGAGAAAGGGAAGAGGGCCGAAGGAGAGCGCAGGACGAGGAGTAGTACAGGGAGGAAGGTTGGGATCGCGTGCTACGAGCCGGTTGTGTAGCCAGCATAAATGATAAAAACGGACAGGAGGAGCGACCGGTTCGCGGCTAAACCTCAATAAGTGTAAAGACCGCATGCAAATGCCAACCAATTATAAAAGGGAGTCCCTGGCCTCTCCCGCCGTGAAATATTATCAATTTTCGACGCGCGTTATCGCACTCCCCCGCATTGGAACGCACGGGCCTGCATTACCACCGCGGGGCTGAAACTGCAACCACGGACGAAAGTGCAAGCGCGCGGTTCTCAGATGTGGCCGATCGTTCGTAAAGTACGCGGATATATACTCGCGAGCGTAGCCGAGGCTTGTACTTACCGCTTGGGTTTCTCGGTAATCCAACGAGACGGGGAATATTGCACCGATCCACGAAACGGCGTTCTCGCCTGCCTACTAGCCATCGATCGAGAACGATTCGTCCGAAGGAAGAGATTCTCTCTCCTTCTTTCTGGTTAAGTGAATACGTGCAGGTACACACGTGGCTTTTATCAGAATTTTCTCTAACGCCTGGTTTCGTAACGGGAACAGAGAGACAAAAGAGAAGAAGAATGGAAGAGGAGAGTGGCGAGGGTAGAAAGTTGCGTAACACACAAATAACAAAGTATTCGCGAGCCGATGAGAGATAGCTCGTGACAAGGATTAATGGGGCGAAGCATCGGCGTTGCTTATTATTAGTAGTACTACTCGCATAATTAGCTATGGGAAAACGTGTAAGCAATGATCGATTCGAACGTCGACTCTCGAGTTTCGCTCTCTTAGTCTCCCGGCGGAGAGCGCGTTCTTTTTCTCGGCCGCTAAAGAGCCTCTTCTTGCCCCGCCGGTATTCCACCAGCGTGCAACGTCGATCTGACAGTGATCGAGCACTGTCATTCGACTCGACGGCGCATACCTTACAAGATTCTGTACGCGCCGGCAATTATGCTATCTTGGGAATGCCTTGTATCACTCGATTCTCGCTTTTCGCGGCATTAAACAAAAGTACGAACATCGTTGGCCGGCTACTGGAAACGGTGCGGTATGCCGGGGGCCCTCGAGCCACGGGCACACGGGGGTTATTCGCGGTAATGCCACACCACCAAATATGAACCGAAGCTTAATTAACGTACAAGCAATTAACCGTAGAATTATCGTGCTCGGTTTTGCCCGAGCGATTATCGGGAAGAGTGGGATTCCTCGAAACCGGAACGGCACGACGCCACGGAGGAAATTATTACCCTGCGTTTTTGTTCTCTGTTACGTCGAAATTGCGAGAGCCGTGAGGGATGGAGACCGGGGAATGGTCAGTTTTGACCGGTAACGCATCCCTACATTCGCACACTTTCGTTCTTCTTCCGAATGTCCTTTTTCGCCAAACTACTACACCACCGTTCACATATTAACGTTTAATTGCGTCTTTTTCCTCGGGCTAATGCGTGTGCACAGGGGGACCTTTTGTTTCGTATTATAATTCTATCATAGGAAAATCGTATTATCCTCGGTATATAAAATGTTCTTGCGCAGAACGAAATGTGGTATATTGTAGATTTTATCGCAACACATATGTACGGGGTAATGAATTGAAAAGGTGTATGTGAAGAAAGTACAGTAGCATCTCTATCTGCAACGGTGGCTAAAAATTTGAGACCTCTGTGCATTGCAAGCTTACTAAAAACTTTTAACGAATTTTTTACAATTCTTTTGAGATTCTTGCAACGGTAATTGCTTCCTCGATCTACACACACAGAGCCAGACGAACTTTTTGCTGGTTATTACCGTTTTGAAAGGCAGCGGCACCCAAGCAACGGAATCCGGTTGAACGATTCGTGGCGGTCGCCGTGGACGGAAACGCGGGAACGATTGAGCCACCCCCAGCCTCCTTTGGACTTTCCTTCTGGCGGCCACCGCGAAGAATTCGCGGAATGTCGTCGCAGATCGCTTCTCTGCGGGCGGCGTCCCTGCCACGCCGAAACTTTTCGAAACTGAAAAATTAGATATCCGTTGTGCGGCTGTCCGACAGATTCGTAGACTCCGCCACGCGAATTTCCTTTCGTCGGAACGGTCCGAGACGCGGTATAGAATCAGCGGAGGAAACAGAGGCGGATGGAAGGAGCGAGCTGGAAAAGAGAGGCGTATGATGTATGGGAGTCTAAATCGAATTTTCGTTCGTTTGTGAACTTCGTTTGGCCGAAGAGTACAAGGCTAAAAGGATCTTCCCAAGCCGGGAATGAAATTTTTCCGCTATCCGAGAAAACTTAACGGCGTGCTGGGGTTTTAGGTTCGAGCGTAGAACGAGACGAAGAAGGTTAGAGTTTCGAGTTGTCGGAAAATTGTCCATCGAGTTGTGTAATCGCGATGTAAAAATTAACGAAAGATTCGCGTTCGTGACTTCGTGCGGAAAGTAAATTCGAGCAATGCCGTTTCCACGAACCTCCTTTATTATTTATACGATAATTATTAAGACCAAGGATTAAAAGTTTCGTCGTTGCGGCGTAAGCTCGCTGTCCACGGAGTAAGCGGTTCAAGATTTTACGGACGGCCAGGGGACTATAAAAATTAAATTAATAAGAGACGCTCGGTTCCCATGGAAGATGAAGACGACCTGATTCAGCGAATTTAGGGCCGGGTTTCTTCCTGTTTTTCTATATATATTCTTTTTCCCTGCCGCCCCGCCAGCCGGGTCAAAGACCTCCGGCGTCGCGCGGCTTCCTTCGCCACGTCGTCGTCCCCGAGGATGAAGTGTACAGAAAGTCAGGAAGGGTAGATGGATGTCCTAACCGAGTTATAAACGCGACTATAAAAATCAAATTTGCGGCGTCTCCTCCAGCCAAATTGGCTTAGGCATTATTCCAATCTATCGGAGTCAAGGTCCTCGTAGAACAATTTTCCACCCTTCTCCCTCTCTCTTCCTTCTCGTGATAATATTCCACGCTGCGTGAATCTTTGATTCACCGGTGGAATAACAGTTTCCTCTCGGGGATGAATATAGAAGGAGAAGAAGAAGAAAAAAAGAAAATAGGAAACGAAGGAAGTATAAATGTTTGCGAAGTTACATTTGAAACGTGTCCATTTCAACTTTCTTCAACTGTTACGAGGGTGTTTCACGTTCCACGAAAGCATCGCGGTATTTTCGCGCGGCCTCTTGTGACACGGAATCTCCAAGAATCATTTCTTCGTCCTTTGCGAGCGAGCGCGGGCGCCTGCGTTCAATTTTTTCGCGCACGTGCTCCAACAAAGTGCTACTTTTCCTTTTCTCCTCGCCACCTTCTTCTTCGAGCTCCGAGCCAGTGTTGCGTTTTACGAAACATAAAGCCGAAGAAACGTCGTTCGACGAAACAGTTCGTGCCACGGTGGAACGTCCGGAGAGACGAAGTCAGCCGACAAATTTCACTTCCAATAAATGGCTGTGGTCGCGGCGGCCACTGTCAATCTTTATGAGATTTCGTGGTCAATGGAGATAATTTAGAACAGCGTCATTGCGCGTTCCCATGGCGCACGATTTATTGCCTGCGTTATTATGAACGGCCGTACCGAACCCTGTTAAGAATGGTTGTTGCAGCCGGGATGCAACTGTGCACGAGGAAACGAGATAGAAAAGGGGATGAGAGAGCGAGAGAGAGAGCCTTGAAGCTGCACCGTGCAGAAAGGCCTCGCGTGTAGACGTCCTTAAATAGTATGCAGATTTTAACTGCTTGTTCTGTCAACGTTATTATTTTATTGAGCGAGCGGCCATAGGTGGGAACGTATGTCCCGGCTCGATCGTGTGTAACTCCCTTACGTCTTTTCTTTTTTTCCTCGAAATTTATCGATCACCAACGTCCGCGCTAATTCATGGAAACTCCGAGTCGATTTCGAGGGCAATATATCGCCTCACGACTTGTAATACTACACATCTAAACGATCAATTTTGTTTTTATTCAATCGTCTTAATGAACCGTAATCGTCGATAGATTTACAGCGATCTGCAAGAAATTCCAATAAACATTCTTCCGCTCGAACTAATAACACAGATGTCACTCGTCGAATCTCCATAAAGTTATTTTTAGAATGCATTACGCGTAATTACACGGAGATCGTTAGCGCGGAGAAAAACAGCAGCTATGATAATTCGTTCTATCCGTACACTTTGCCACATGTCTCATCTGAAATTTAAATCAGCCTTGCCTTCAAGACGGAGGAATTCGCCGAGCCATGTTTATTAATACCCAGGGTTCAGCTCTCTAAAACGCTTGTAAATTTGTTGACGTCACGGAGAAAACGCTTTTTCCCAACGTTCCGCTCGCTGGAGAACAGATTGGACGAACTCCCAATTTAACGCCATTATCTCTGTAGACGTCGAACGACGCGACGCGAGAATCACGGGTAGTTGGAGGAAAAGGTGAGAGGGTGGACGTCGTCGTCGTCGTCGTCGTGGTGCTTTCAGTGGCGGGTCGCAATATAAATTTCGAGGAAAGTGTAACGGAAGCGATTTGCAGTATGCGGCGAGCTATCCGGAGGCAGTTATGATCCGTTGCCAATAGCTAATGCGGCGATGGCGTGCAAATCGACGTAGACGGAACATAATTCAGTTGACTCGAAGTTGGCGCGGCTCGGGTCCGCCAATCGATCCTGAATCTCTGCATAAGCCTGTGTGCACCCGCTGCAACCGGTGCAGGTTGCTGCAGTTCACGACTAAAGCTGCAGCCAGTCGATACGGAGATGCGCCACCGGCGATTAAGAAACTTGTTCTAACGTCGCGAAGTTCCGGCGATAAAGCGAATAATGGTTCCGTCCGCTTTTAAGTAGCGTGTCGGGCCCGCTGAAAACGGAATTCTGCGTTTTAAGATGATCGAACGCGACTCGGCGCACCACTCTGTTTCACATGGCGTCAGACTAACTTTCCATTGAAATTAAACAATTAATGTTATTTTTCGCAATACTATTTACGTAAAAATCATCTTCGTAGAATTCGCGAAATAAAAGAGGAGCGACATTCGAGAGAAAAAGAAGAAGAAAAACGTTGTTCGCCTGACGTTTAAATATTCATAAAAATATGGAAGCACCGATTGAAACGCGTCGTAGTCGGATGCCTTTCAGTCTCGTGAAGTCTTCATGGAATCCACGCGATACAACCGATACACTTTATGGATATCGATCAAAAGCAATAAGGATGATGATAGAATGCATCGCGCGTATAGAACGTTTTCTGCAAGGTAATGGTGGAGGGGGAGGGATGGGACCTGGTGCATAGGCATCGATTTCCAATGAACGGTCGCTTTTAAAGGCTAACAAGCTACTCCGTCACGTAAATCCTTAAGAATCGGAACCGGCCGTTCTCGTCGGGCCTCATTGAGAAACGGGGGATGGTTATATACGTGGCGGAAATCGTGTTTCATTTCTCACGTTCTTCTTTACAATGGCCTCTCGGCAACTTGGCCGATGCTCCAACTTTTAATGGGTGCAAACAACTCTCGCCCCTCCTGGAATCTCTTCTTATAGTCTTCTGTTACCGATGCCCGGATCAATCGACTGCGTTCTCTCAACTCACAGAGACAAAGAGAGAGAGGGAGAGAGAGTTCTCGTTGTAAACCGACCCGGATGAGATCGTTTTAAATTCAAGACCACTCACCGACTAGTAGCGTTTATTAATTTAATCAGCGGAGGCTTAATTAAACGCGCAGAGGTTCGTATTACGTTCGCGAAATGAGCGTATCGGTAATTTTTCGCGAATTTCCCTTCAAACGAAGTGATTAGTTCAAATAAATTACTACAACTAGCGTAATGACGGCTGATCGATGCTTTCCTAGCCAAATTACAGAGAACGTACCTCTCTGAACCGAAGAAAATTAAGGCTAGTAAAGCGTAACAGATGACAGACAGACCGGATAAAACGACCAAATTTCAATTCCGATCGATATTTATCAGCTGTCATTCGGGACACGTAAGCAGGCGGACCGAGATACGCGGTTCCGCTAGTTTTTCCGCGTATTCAACGTTCGTCGACACGGCGGCCACGCGATCAGCGCGTTACACTGTGCAATATTATGCAACGGCATTCAGCCGTGAAACAATTAGGTATACGCATTTCGAACGGGCCGACGTTCGGCCTCGTAATCGTCGTAAATCTATTTTCGTGCTGCATTGTTTGCCATGCATATTAACTTGTTACCAGCCCTTCTAAATGAACGATACCAACCGAACGATAATAATTTCCCAATTACGATTCCATGCACACACGTGTACTCTCTGTTTTAATTATGTAAAAATTTCTTCCTCGTTTCA
>NW_017100218.1:36296-50820 GCF_001263275.1 Habropoda laboriosa | reverse complement strand
AGGTGTAAAATAATTTTTTATTTAAAATTTCACGTTTATTCAAACGTTCGGAATTTTCTTCCCTAAGTCTAATTGCATCTCACTTCTTCTCTCGAAGAACGAACAGTAGGATGACCAGGTCTGAGGTAGAAAAACAGCAGGAGAGGAATGTAGACGTTCCAATCGAACGCCCGAACGTTCAATTTCGCCGGTCGTAAAGTTTTTCGCGATCCGGCGACACATGGAGGGCCCGCAGGAAAGATCCTACCCTCCTGACGAATATGAACCTTCCTTCCTTTCATCCCTTTCTTTCCCTTCGTCGAAAGCTCGCCTATTGTCCACGAGGAATAGAGATCTATTATATCGTCATATCGTCCGTTTCACTACGAAAGTTTCATTCTCGGTGCATTCGGTTGAACAGATCCCTCCACGCACGAAATGCCCAATTCCTAGGACTAGTTCGTACATACGAGAGACACACGTGAATTGCAATCTCGTCCTTTTCTCCAAACTGATTTACACTGGTTGGGCGGTGCACGTCCCTTTCTACTTTCATAGCGGAAGCTCTTTCATAAGCCATAGGCAGACCCTGTATTCCATTGTCTACCAGGATTTCCCACGTGTCACAGGACCACTTTATTTTCTGGCAATAGTAGCCGCTTCTTTCATTCGGGACTTTCTTTTCTCTCTCTTCTCTTTTTCTGTTTTTCCACGTAGGGTACATCTACGCGACGTAACAACAAGGTGCAGCACACGCGTCTTCCCTTTCTCCACTTGGTTCATTCTCCTCTCGCCGTGTGTGTACACTGTCTTGTCGCGTCGCGATGCTGTTCGACGGCAATTCGAGAGACACGCTGACGACGTCTCCCCAGAGGTAAGAGCGAAGAGTCGAGCGGCACAGTCGATCGGTGATTTCGTCAAATCGACGACGTCTCGTCGCGCGTTCCTTGCGCGCACGCGTACCACGTGCATGTATTTAGATTTCATTAGTACGGCTGCGTTTAATTAACGCGTCCAATCTACACAGGCGCACAGAGGAGATAACCGAAATCTCGGCGTTCTCTGCTCACCGTTTAACGACACCCACACGTCGAGAGGAGAGACGCGAACGCGTATGACGCGTTTTATGTCGCGAGGTCGAGGCTATGTGATATCGCGGCGAAATAAAAGGGAAATTTATATTTCGCACGATCGTGTTCCGAATCGGTAGAGATACGGGAACCCGGCAGTAAAAATTTCACCGGTAAAAATTCTTGCTCCGGACCCGGCTGAAATAAAAGCACGCCCTACGATGGAACCTGTACACGGTGTCCCTGAAAAAAGAGGAAATTCGGGGACATCTCTACTTTCTCTTCTTTGAGTTGGTTTAGCCCTCATGTCGATGAGACTGCAATTGTCGTCTACTTTATCGTCCAAATTTATTAGTTTTCTGATAACGAAATTCTAATCTTGAAGCAACCACGGATAGCAAATGAGCCAAATAACAACGATCTGGGCAGATATTCAAATCTTTTACAGGGAAGATGAAACAGAAAATGTGTAAAAGGGTACTGACATAAGGGTTAAATTAGTATCGAAATTATATCACACGTAGCGTTCCTGATAATAAAAATATAGCAGGAATATTTATTGCAAATAGTTTTTAGAGGTGTGCAAAAATTTTGAATCATTTTGACATCGAATTAAAGTATTTAATTAACGCACCGCGAGTTAATGAAAGATTTGGTAGCTGAAATTGTTGGTAGAATCAGATAGTTCCTTAGTGGACACCCAGTACAATACGAACACGATCGCTCGCTCGCGTGCACGCCCATCCACGGCCACGGAGTTGCGAGGTTCCACACAGACAGTCTCGCAGAGGCTCCTTTGAATTGAACCACGCGTGGTTATGGACGTTGTCCACTTTGATGTTCGTACCGATGCCGTGGAATCGGTCGGTGGCCCGCCGTTCCACGGAATTCCCCGCGAAACCGTCGACTGCGTAATCGCGGTTCCGACCTTTACGCGCCGCGGGAGGCTGCTCCGTTTGCGTTTCTCTCGCAAAGGCTAACGTTTGCCAGAAAGATTGGCTTCTGTGCGTGACGTCGATCGAACTGGCCGTGGGACGCGTTAATGAGCTTTCTGAATTTCAATTTCGGATCTTTCCGCAACATTTCAAATTTACACTTGAAAGTTTGAAAATTTGAATATTTGAGAATTTTAATATCAGAAAATTTTTATATCTGAAAATTTGAAAGTGGAACATTAACGAGACTCGCGGCGAATTCTTTCGCTCTACATTTAACATTCGACGGTGGTCAGTAAGAGAAAAGGTATCGGACCGGTTGCTAAAGACCCTTTTCCCACCGAGAGATTATTGAAAGCTCGTGGCGTAAATTAAACGGGAGGATACACTGTCGTTCATAAGTTTCAGGATCAGTATCTTAGATACCATTCTTTCGAGATTTCCTTAACGTAGGGTTCCCCTACAATCCTCTTTCCCGGTATAATTTGTGGCGGGTTTCGTTTTCCATCGGTGCTAAGGGCAAGTATAAGCGCTACAAAATGTCGTACAACAAGCATCGGATCTTAATCCTCTCGTGTGACCGTGGAACGAACCCGATAGCACGATTAGGAAATCCAATTTAAAACGATTACGAATGCAATAACAAATATCAATGACAAATGTAATAACACGTATTGTATGCATGTCGCAGAAATGATAAGGAAATTATTTAAATTACGTTTTTGCATGCCATTAGTAGAGAGGCGGCTGGCTGGCGGTGGTGTAATTTATCATTCGTCGGTGATTACAAATAATCGTAATGTGACTCTAATTATTAAATAATTGATGGCACGAAATTGTTGTACGGTCATTGCGTTGATTATTGAAATATTTAATTCGATTCGTCATGAAGATTAATAAGCTCGTCGTTACGCGTAAAACAAATTGACGCGATGATATAATAGACGGGCATCGTGTGTTCGAAAACGGATTAATACATGCACGAACAATTTTATATAACTTCGTCCCTTTCTTATTACTCTCGTTTCTGCCCTGGGAACCATCGATTTCACATCAACGAGCCGCGAGGCGCAAGAAATTTCGTACGTGTTTGCGACGCGTGAAATTACTCGATTCGCACCTGCGTTTTCGCAACGGCCCTCGTAACTGAAACTTTTTTCTCCCCCCGGCGGGAACCTCGTGTGCCAGAAAACGAAACGGCCAGTGTTTCCGTCGTTCCGAAAGTCGAGACGATTCGACGCGACGGCCCCGGTCTTAAAAATTATTACCTCTCGCCCCGTCGATATCGCGTATTCTCGCCCGGATAAATTAAACATCGCGTCGCGCAATAATAAACGATTCATCATCCGCCCGTTATGAAACGCACCGTTCCGAACTCCGATTCAGAGTTGCGCGCCCATTGAATTCCCTCCGCGTTTCGCAAGAAAGCTCGGCGAAGGCCCAACCACACGCGATTGCCACACTCGCGCGATTGTTCAACGCATAAATAACCACAACAGCGGCGAACGCGCGACTTGCGCGTGATAAACAAATAGGCCAGGAATTATTATTAAAACGACCGCAGTGACAGGGGCGTGCGTAAATCTGCGTGCGAGGGGGCAACAAAGACACGGCGGAAAACCGCGAGACCAGACTTGTCCGAGAGATATGAGTGGAGACCGCGAGAATAGCGTTCGCGGAAGAGGAGGACAAGGTGTTCTTTCAACGACAAGAACCCTCTCTCTGTTGGCTCGAAGATGCCGCGTGTAATGACACATCAACGGTCTCGATCTCGATCGCCGGAACGGACGATCATGCGAACTCGAAAGCGCAGTTTCTGGGTTGGCCCGCGTGTGGTCCGATCGCGGTTCGAAGGAGAGAAAGAAAGTTCCGCGTTACGCTGCAAAATCCTCAACTGGGAGGGTCATTGTCTACTGTTGGCGACCTGGACACGGCCACCAATCGCGCAGTCGAAACGCGCGACTCGTTCGAGAAACGATCGTCCTCGTATCTTCGTGTGCAATGCCCGGCCGCCGCCGCCGCCGCCGCCGTTCGAGAGATTGATGCGCTGAGAGTGAAGGGCTGTCTGTCCGTGAATACGTGAGCACCTGTCAGGTGCATCAGGCATTTCAGCTTCCTGCATGTTCCCGCTTCTATTCTCGATAGACACCGGCCACGGCTCGATAAGTAATGCGGAACGGTGTAGGTGTTGCTGCAGCGGACAGCATGGGACACGGCACTTACGATCGAAAGGCCTGTACCGTTCGCTGAAGCTCTCCAGTCGATACAGGGTGACGCGGTAATAGCGTTACGACAGAATCGTGGCTGGCGGAACCGCGACACTAGGGATAGCAGCGTGCCTCGCCCCGTGTGTATGTGTGCGACGATGTAACGCAAGTTTCAGCTGGTTATAACCTGTAATTGCGTTAGAAATTTATCGTTTCTCGCCAGCGAGAATTCGTTAACTTGCCGGCACTGATCACTCCGAGATACCCTGGACCGAGAACTTCACTGGCTTACTATAATCGGATTGAAATTTTCTAATCGCTCAGCGACACAGATGCTGCAGCTTAGACTTTGACTTTAACAGTAACCGAGAGATTTTTAAGACAGTTGCTCTCGAGAGTACTCTCCCAAATTGTGTGTCCAAATCTCTATCAGCACTCTTGACACTGTGTATGTACAACGATAAATTCGACTTTGAAGAACAACTCGCGATAGTTTCACTCTGAAATGGTCACGTACCGTCGCGATGAAAATTTTGTGCAGAAATGTTAAAACGTGTTAGAAGATAAAATTCGCCGAGTAAATAACGCCCTACCGCGGTGTTTTATTTAAAAAAGAAAAAAAGTTCCGTAAAAATTCGTGCTGAAAGTAACGTTCCCTTTGGCAGCGTACTTATCAACAAACTTCTCGATAGACCACCGCGTAATCGGGATGAATGGAAGAAAAGCTTTTCACGAAAACCGGTAACGATCGAGATTCATAACGGTCCAATGAAATCGGTGCCTGACACTGCACACAGATCGACACAGAATCTAACATTGGATTTATTTTTAAACCCGGTGCACGGAAACCGGGTATCAATTAACCGCATTTCTCTTTGACGGTCGTTCGACGGACCAGAGCAAAAAAAAGGGGGAAAAAAGTGGAGAAAGCTCTTTGGTGCTCGAATTCGAGTCGGTGGACGGATCGACCTCGTCAAACATCGGCGCAGGTTTTCCGACGGGATCGATTCGTAGCTGTCGTATGTGCGGCTGGAGTTGAGATATGACGTCGTGTGTCATTAGGTACGTCGTTATTCATTAAACTGACGTACTAGTACTTCAGTCGGTCAAACGATAATCGATGTAGACATACAGGCACGTGGGTTCGCGTTGGTACTCCACTCGGGACCTGCATCTCCTCTTTCTCTTGCAAAATGAATGCTCCCACGAGAGTTACGTCCGATTTTCAGCCGGCGCGGCGTTCACCGGATCGTTCGACTTCATTAGTTATTTCGCGAGAGCTACGCGAGAGCTTCTCTGTTCGGAATTTAACGTTTTCTCAATTTCATTTTGCCCATCGTCTCCGTTTCAATTCGTCAATTTTCTTGATCGACCGTTTTCCCAAGCAAACGTACCACCCATGTTACGGTTTCAAAGGCGAGTGAAAAAAGATCGTCACCCTTCAGACTCATTTCGCTAAGTGCAGTTAATCGCCGTAACGAGAGCAATTTTCTCTTCGCGCGTGATCGACCTATCCAATTTTCCGTTTTATTCCCTCCCTTCGACGCGATAAATCCGTCGACGTAAGCGCTGTGTTATTTACGAATAATTCGCCGAGTAACGGCGCCGTTCTTCCTACGTGTTTCAACTCTCGCCGATGTTACGCTTCTTATCGCACACCCGTTGGATTAGTATTCTACGTTCGAGCCGGGTTACAGAAAGTGCCCGCATAAACCGACGTGTACGCGCACGCATTAAGCCTCGTCGTGGTCTCGGTCGCGTGTAGTCGTGAAGAAACACGGGCGGAACGCGCGTGGAAATAGCCGTGGCGAGTGCGTGGGTAACGGTCTTCACGAAAATTACGAACCGATCGTTTCCCCTCGAGCGGACAGGTTCGACCGTGGCAACGCGCCGGAACCTTGCTGCCTCTCCTCTGTACACGGTTAGGCCTGTCGCTGGTTTTATCGAGATCACATCGAGCCGGCAATTAATCGGCACCGATCACACCGATTTCATCGTTATAAATTCTAATACACGCCTTCTAAGCATCGCCGCACCGCGCTTCCTACTCCCAGGTTTAACGAAGCGAAACCGTTAACCCGTAGATCTTTCTACGCTGCCCCCTCAAGGCTGCCCCGAAACTAACTGGACGCGTGATTAGAAGCGTAGCCGGTCGTTGCTTTCCAACATGTGCACGTTGATTTCTATCGGAGTAATTAGTACGAGCAAGTTGTTGCCCCGGGTTGTATCGACTTTTACTACGAGGCATCCTTGGGATCCGTGGATCGTTTTCATTCAGGGAATCCCGAGATCGTCGAGTATGTAGAAGGCAAACGCGTATAATACGCATGGCCGGTGTATTTTCCTCGGGGTATTATATTACTTAATAAACGTTCACTATAAAATTCGTCGTAAAAGTTGCGCCAGTGGCGTGAACGCTGCGGCCTTGGCCGATGATTGTGTTTTCTTCCATCGCGGCCAGTTCGGTTTTAAACGTTGTAAGTTTAATTAAGACCCAAAGTGTGACAAGTTTATCTCGTTCGCTTGATCAGCTTTTAATCCTTTAACTCACGATATTTATAGCGCCTATTTATTTCTCCTTCTTAACGATCAGTCAGACTGGAGAACGTGTTCAAACGTTACGCGTAATTTGTATTTGACAATTCTTCGATTTCACGAAATTAGGACTTACAGTCTGGTTGTACAAATTAATATACAAATTTGTACACGATGAGTAGGTGAATTCGTGGTGCTCGACAAAGTGTTGCATTATTATCTCCAATATTCTTCTCAGCCTTTTGATACCTCTTCGCTCTTCGCTCGCTCGTCCTTCGTCCCTCCGTCCTTTACCACCCTGTTGATCATTCTACTTGTTTATGCACACATGTTATGAGAGAAATGACGAGGCTCTCGTGTACCCGCGAGATATCAAAACACACCGGCGAGCGAGTCGAAGCGAGGCGTGCATACTCGAAAGAATACCTCCGAGGCAACGTATACAGAGACGCTTCAGCGACGCTGACTCTGCATCGATGCTGGACCGGGCCGAGGGCGTCGCAAATAACGGTGACTAATGAAAATGTATACACGGGCCCTGCGTAACATACGACCGTTCCTCGGTATTCGCAACTTTGTTTTAAATATTCCGCCACTTATTAGGCGCTCGCTGAAGATAGCGATGCTGGATTAGAGTGAAACGGGAATCCAGTAGCGGAGAACCGTTCTCTCGTACTCGTTTGTAGGATCGTTAAGCAAGGACCGTGGAATTTAATTGTGTACAGAGAAGAGTAATCGAGGAATATCGTTGAGCAACGGCGTTATTCAACGCAACGTTGCAAATCTTTTAGGAATTTTTATCAAGCAGATCAATAGCATTAGTTCCAACCGGCTGAACAGATTATACGAATTTTTCATCCATCTGTTCAGTAGCAAGTTTACAGATACTGCTACTGTTTATCAATTTATACGAATTTTTCATCCACCGATTGATAAAATAGCGATATCCATGAAATTTCGAAATACCCAAGGGAGTAATTGAAATTGGAGGTCAAGGATCCTAATCTATACTCAGCATAGTTTTACCAGCTCAAATGGGTAATCACCTAGAGATACTGTCCGTTAACTTCGGTGATTTACGAGCGGTGTAAAAGCGATAGGTTTCTGCAACAGCTGTTGCAGCTTGTATCGCGAAGAAGAAACGAGGAAACTGAAATCACCTGTGGTCTAAATACATTTAGAATCGAGCGCATCGCGATACACTCTTTTTGCTCAATTTTTGCTTAATCGTTATCGCTCTCGTTGGAGTCGTGTTGATACAACGTTGGAATAATTTAACGCGTTATTGCGAAACGGCGTCAGATACGTCGCTATTATTAGCAAACTTAGGAGAAACGAGAGAGGGAGAGAAAGGGAGAGACGCGTCGAAGGAGAGATTCGACGGCCTCGGGGCAACCTGCATTTACACGGTGCATCGGCGTTGCATCGCGCGAAGCCGCGCGTCACAAATAACGGTGACTAATGAAAACGCGCATTCTATGGTCTCACACAGTTTTGCACGCGTGTGCACGCTCGCTCGCCGACCACAATAATCAATTGTAATCCGTGCAAATCACCGTGGCCGCAAAATAAAACAACACAGCGCGGTAAATAGATAGCGTCTAATTTCGCGCGGTTCTATTGGGTCATCGTGAAACCACCCGCGGTTTTCGATCGTTTATTTTCAGAGAACATCACTCTCTCGCAAGTTCCATGCTTTTATTTTCAGCGCGAGAGCTGTTGAAAAGCTGCTGAAGGGCGTTTTCGTAATTAGTTATCCGAGGTCGTGTCAAAGTCATTCGAAGGTCGTGCAAGGTCATTCGAATGTCATTCAAAATCGCACGGAAACTGTGCTCAATGGGTACACAGTGCTTCAACGTGAACGTGTAATTTGTTTTGCGCGAAATAGATAATTATTCGTGGAGAGCGATCTAGAGGTAAAATGGTACCGAAATTGGACCTGATGGAACTCTTGTAATCAATCTGGACAACCTTGTTACCCCGTGATTTAATTCGAACTTGGTCGAAAGTTCGTCGACATCGTTCGCCGGAACCCCCGTTCCACGCACTCGTTGCTTTTGTTTCAACTTTACGCACCGAACGTTCTATTTTCCCTTTCCACGGAGCACGAGCCCCGCCGATAGCTGGACGAGATCGGTAACCGATGGATCACCGATAAACAGATAAAAGCGAAACGCTCGGTAATACCTGCCCAAGGCTAACGTGGAAAGGCGCGCATTCGCCGGAGAGAGAGAGAGAGAGAGAGAGAGAGAGAGATCGCGACCACATCTGCAAGGGCGCAGCAAATAACGGTGACTAATGAAAACATGCATTCGCTCATCTCCTAGACGGAGCAAGATAAACTTTTTGCATGATTCATTGCGCCATTACATCGCACGGCCGACGGCTCAATACGTGTGCTCATTGTGATATCGACGATTTATCGCCACGTTGAACGTCGTTGAGAGTCGCGCCGCGACGGTACCACTGCCGCATGTAACCAAAACAACCCGAAACTTCTCGCGGCACCTTCCGAAAATCCGCGAGATTCGCGGAATCCATACGAAACTTCCATCGCCCTACGGTGTTTTCCGCGAAACGCGATCTCTCGAGATAGTCGCTGACGCGTAAATTGCATATTAAAATCGATCCCCACCCTTCCTGAAAACCCGCCGCGATTCTTCTACCGTTTAACATGCAAATGACAAACCAGCGGTATCGAAATTTCCCCGAATGCGATACACATCGTAGCGGATAAAAAAGAAGAAGAAGGGTGAACCGATTTTCTGGCGTCGGGAGAGAATGCCGGACGAGAGACGTCTTCGGTTATTGCCGTGCTTCCCGCTGAGGTTTACGTCATCCCGACGTTATTAATCCGAATGAGTTGTGCAGGAGCGTAATAACCGTGGCAGTCGGGTTACGAACGTTTAACGCGACGTGTGTACACGTGTACATAGGCGAATCTCGCTGTACATATACCTGCACATGGTTACGCGGCCACTTTTCATTGAGCCATGATCCGGACCGGTGTCACGCACGGTATTAGCGTAACGAAAATTATCTAATCTTCCGTACGTGCTCCGTTCGACGGCGGTTCTCGGTCTCTCTCCATGTGAGTCATAGGTTAGCGGCGCGAGCAACGCCCGAGAAACGGGAACAGGGAGAAATGTGGTCTTGTGACGAGCGCGTTTATTCATGTATGTAACTCTGCGTACTCGTTTGTTACCAGTTACACGTTTTCATGTGAATCACACCGCCGTGTACCGGCCTTAAATATAACGCTTATGACACTCGCGAAAGGTCACCGGACACACGGACGTACAGGTAACATCGACACACTGTCTCTCTCTCCGCACCGCAAAGGGAATTCTCCATTCCTGAGAAACGTACACTCTCTCCCGGTGAACCAAGGAAACGGCAGATGAAATCGCGCATTCCTCTTCGTTAACGACCGATCAGCTACGTTATTTCATTTCCACATCTCTCACGCGGCCAATCTCTCTAGCCAACGGTGTCGCGTTGCATTCACGCTCTTTCCACGGGTTTATTAAACAGTCACGCGCTGTCAAAACTACGTTTAGTTCGGCAAATTAATTATCGGCCCGTGCCGCGGAATAAATCACGCGGATAATGGATTATTGATTTGTCAGGAGTGGCCGCGAGTCTTTCCATCGCCTGCCCCCCCACTGTTTCTCTTCATGGTGCGTAGGAAATTTATAATCTAAATTACTTGGAGCGGCCGATGAAAGGTTTGGAAACGTTCAACGACTCCGAAGCACGAAGCTTGAAAACACTCTCGACGAAGGGAAGAAGTATTCGCGAGAAAGTTTACCAACGTTCAACCAGATTCCTATTCTATCGACGAAATAACGTCTTTCACGTGGATAGGTTGTGGCCCCATTAACGTGTCGCGTGATTTTTCCGAAGAAAGATCAAATCGGGATGCAATTTCGCTGGAGGATCGTTTTCCACGAAAACTCGGCGCGGTATATAAAAGCTGACCAATTCGAGCTTCCCAGAACAGCGAACGAATCGATTCCCCATTTTCCTTTGTAGCTCGACATGGAAGCGTATTCTGTCGACAACGCGACGCTTAGATCATTTCGTTATCATCGTCGTAATTACCAGGACCGCTTTGTCGCTGGGAATTGGACTGCGATATCGTCAGCGGCCTTTAGGATGGGAGCAAACGTGACGGACACGCGGCGGTGTTTCGTTAGCGATTTAGTTGGAAACAAAACGCGGTGAATGATCAATAGAATAATACGTTCACCGAGTGATTCACTTCGTTGGGTCGCATTAAATTACTCGCAATTTGTTTCCACGGCGGATAAAGTGGGAATTACGTGTTGTATCGCCGATATAATACAACGTCGTCCATTTAAATGACTCAACTGATACCGTCTATTCAGTCACGCGAATAAAAATCTAACGATATCAACTAGGAAGCTAAGGAGTAAGTTCGAGGAAGATAATTCCTCGAACAAGCAGTTACGACGTGAAGCTAAAGGAATTCTTCTTTCTCTCTTCGAATTTGATATTTTTATGTCATCCCGTCAATCGCGGAGGACACGCAAGACGCATGTTTACGCTCATAAAGTATCAAACGACGGTAGTAAAAGAGAAGATCGAGGCGAGCAATTTTTCCTCCCCCTAGAAGCGTATGAAATTGCGCTAATAATAAAAAAAAGAAGAAAAGGACGAATAGAAGGGAGGGAAAGAAGCGAGAGATAGGATTGGAAAGAAGAAAATGGAAGCTGTCGGTAGGAGAGCAGGTTGCCGTATCCATGCGACCACCTACTACCTCCCGTTACGACGAATATATCCGACCAAACGGAACGGTACGCGGCACCGCCGTTAAAACTCGTCGTTAATTCTGTGCCCACACGCGTCCGCCTCCCTCTCACGAAAATTACGAGCAGTATTGTGAAATCTTTTGCCAGGGTCGCTCGAGCGCGTACACGAAAAAATGTCTACCCCCTTGGTCGCCGTGGTTCGAGCGCTAATGACGATAGTTATTAGGAAGCGGACCGAATCTCCGGCTGGCGTGCGTGTGTACCGCGAAAGAAAAAGCCGGCGGGAGAACGTTGCGGAAGAACGGAGCGCGCGCGGAGGGGAAACGAGGGAGGAACACGAGGAGGAGAAACGGTCATTATCGACGATGACTGGCAGCGGGGTCATCGTCGTCGGTAAGGTTTAACGCTCTTTTGTGAACGAAGCTTAACAATGTACGCCGCCTGTGTGTACAAACTCGCCGAAATCGTTAAGGTGTGCTGACCGATTTAACTCGCCGCGGCACCTTGTGCTTCCTGCCCACCCAGTTTTCGCGATCCTTGGTCTGTTCCGTGAGAATTCGCGAGAATTTTTCGTGTTTTTCTGTGGATTTTTAATTTAATCATCGAGGAGTATCGAATTAGCGGAGGATTTTAATTAGTGGAAGGTACAAAGAGCGTAGGAAATATCGGTGGTGAAACGGGAGTTTCGAGGCTTTCACGGCTTGGATTGTTTGAATTGTTAATCGAGCTGGGGTTGAGCTGTGTCCATTGGTTTCTGATATTCGACATATCGCCAACATTGCAGCTAGCTTCATCAAGGGTTAGAGACACACTGATAACCTCAGTCTCTGAATCCTAATGAAGCTAGCTGCAATGTTGGCGGAACGTTGGATATCAAAAATCACCGGACACGGCTCGAACCTAGAAACCTTGATTACCAATTGACGACACGTTATTACTTCGAAAAGAATTTTCAAAAGAACACGACTTACACGACCTAGAAATATAAAATGCTGTCGAAACTTGAAAAAGAATTTCTAAAAGGACACCCCTCGATACACATAAACTTCACAGAAAGTAGGAAATTCTTTCGCGATTCCAGAGAGCGAAAAATCGCGATAGAAGTTTGTTACTCCTCTCCACGAGCTCTGATAAGGTGCTATCACTATCCCGCATGAATAAACATCGTAATCTGAGCTAGAAGGCGGAATACCCATAAACTTCACAGAAAGTAGGAAATTCTTTCGCGATTCCAGAGAACGAAAAATCGCGCTAGAAGTTTGTTACTCCTCCCCACGAGCTCTGATAAGGTGCTATCACTATCCCGCATGAATAAACATCGTAATCTGAGCTAGAAGGCGGGGGGATTAACGGGACGCCGCAGCATTAACGATATAAATATTAATTGCGGGGTTCCGGTCATAATTGCACGGCTAAGCAGCGAGCAATTTTATTTACCGTACGCGAGGTTGGCAACAATAACGATAATCAGGCGCGAACGCCATTTACCGTAGTAATTACGGAATCGTAAATAACCGCGTCGCGTAGACATTATCGCGCGGGGGACCCCCGTGCTCCCTACAGTAATTGTAATTTCTGGTACGCCTCCGAGTAGTTCGTAACATAACGCTTGCTCGCCTCGCCCACCACCACCACCACCACGACGACGGCGGTGGTAACATCGTGCCCGGTATAGTAATCGGCAACGTAATATAATCTGCGTCGACGTGTAGAACTGGCGTTAGCTCACGTACCACTGAATCGCGTAACTTTATTGGAAGACGAGAGCAGGGACCCTAGGCAAGCGGTTATCTCCTAACCAGCCCGACAGGGACGCACGAAGGACAAGGACGAGCAGGAGAGGCCCCGAGAAGCTTGAAGGGACGCAGACGGAGCGAAAGGGGTTGCTTCTAATAGCCCTTAAGTTGGATAAAGTTGGCCATTGTGCGCGCCACCCGGCCGTACGTGATCAGTTTTACCCTTGGATAATCACACCGGCGCAGATCTGACCTAACCTACCCGCCTCCTTTCGTTTATTTCCTATGTAGGAACCGTCAAAATGGCCAAGGGTTGAAACGGGAACGAGCGCATAACGCCGGGGATTAAGATTCGTGGCTGTAATTGATAGTTGATCGCAGCCACTGCTCCTCGTGGCGCGAGTATATCGCTGAACTTTGAACGACACGGCGTTCAAAGATCCGCGAGGGTCGGCCTTAATGAAATTCGTGACGGATAGTTTGGCTTTTTACGATTCAATTGTCAATCCGTGGTGATTTTGTAACGAACACCGTTGGCGTTTCAGTTGGAACGATGCCTACGATTGGTCGGATAAGTAACGGCGAAAGGGGTATCCAAGTGGATATTTCCTCAGGTTTATCCGCAACGAGATTATCGTTTAATTTATCAAGCAGGGTTTTATAAATAGGAGAATAATTCGTCTTATCTACGGCGTTGGATGCAGGGAAAAGCAGGAATTCACAACAAGGGAATAGTGCCGAACGTGTACGTGTTCCGGCTTTAAACATTCGCGGTTGTTCTTCAAAGGAATAGGTTATTACGATCGCTCGCGATCGCTGGAAACAGATTACGTAGCGATCGTAATTCCAACATATCGCGCAGATAACTGGGTAATCGGCTTGTGTGCGCTTCACTGTTTAGCGCATTAAGTAGATTGACGATACTTTGTACTCCGTCATCTCATTTATTTGAATTTGCCACTGCCATTACGTGGAACGGAATCGATATTCTGTTCGCGTGATGGAAATTCAGTGTGAAAGGCTCTGCTAAGATGTATGTATACATACGTACGGGAAAGAAGAAAGAAGAAGAAGAAAAAAAGGAATAGTCATTACATCTCTGACTCTTGTTGCACATCACTTCCGTGTTCTTAGACCGGAGGAAAAATAATTAATTAACATCGTTCGTTTAATAATTCTCCGCTGTTTGAAACGCACGAGGTCTTTCATCAGAGCCACTAACGCTGATATAATCCATACACCTCGTCCGACGATTAAACGATGGGATCGATTAATCTCGCAGTTATC
>NW_017100218.1:24992-36213 GCF_001263275.1 Habropoda laboriosa | reverse complement strand
CCTTGGGTTTCACAGAGGATCCATAGATCCTCTTTCTCTTCCTGCCGCTCGCCTCAACCCGCCGCCTTAGCGGGAAACAAGGCGAGTTTACACCGGCATAAGCGCCAGTCACGCCTGAAAACGGGGGATGTTCGCCCCGACGTTGCGGAATACGAAATGAGAAAATTCTGAACAAGCGTAAGTCGTTGGGGAAAAAATTGCGTTCACACCACGGGACTTCTTTCCTTGACATTTCGATCCTCCTCTTCTTCTTCTTCTTACGATCCTACATTTATTCTTTACGATTCAACGCGAGGGGATGCTTTAGCTTTCTTATCACCCGATTACTTAACACTTTCACACGCGATATTTTCTTGTCGCATTTGCGAATCTCTCGACAATTCAATGATCCACAGAACCGGTACACAACGAACGAACTCGATACTAGCCCTCTTCCACAGCCACACCGTCGTCTCTTAACGCGCGGATAATCCTCAACGTTCGGTTTGGGTTTCGGAAACTAGGCGAGCTTAGGCGAGCACATTAGCGTACACCGTTCGTGTCTTGCTCGAAAGTTAGAAATATCCGTTTTGGCGCCGCTCGAGGATAGGACTGTGGCGGGAGAAGTTGCAGGTTGAAAGAGAGAAGAGAGAGAGAGAGAGAGAGAGGATGATGCGGAGAAGCGAGAGGAGAGAAGTAGAAGGTTGGTGGGCCTTCCCGGTGTAGAGGGGTGGAGAGAAGTGCAGGAGGGGGGTTCATAGGGGTGTACAAAGCGGAGAGGAAGGAAGGTTGTAGAGCGTGGAAGCTACGTTTAATTGGACGACTTCCAGGAGCTGGAATTAGGAGAGAGCTGAGCAACGCGTTCCGTTGGAAGAGTCGAGGGGATAAGGACACGGCGGGAAGAAAGAGGAAGAGAAAGACGCGTAGGGTGGATAAAGGGTGGCTTATCGGCTAATGTCACTTTAACATTGTATCAAATTATCAGTCGCCTCGCCAGACCGACGGATTAATTAAGCTAATTATTGTTTACGCCTGGGCGGATACGCAGTGCTCCGGTGTTGCCCGGGGAGCAAGTCATTTCGCGCGTATTACAGTTTATGCCGAACTGGCGCGTTGTTGTTTCGCCGCTTTCCTTCACACCTCGATGCATAGAACCGAGACGGGAGAGATGCTTCCTCTACGGGTGCAGTTGCGTTTCTACCCTTCGTAGACGACGAAAACGACAGGCGACGACGACGACAACAACAACGAAGACTGTACGACAGAACGGGGAACGAAAACGAGCAGAACGAAGATGAAGAGGAGGATGAGGAGGACGACAGGGACAACGAAGAAGCTCGATGACAAGCTAGGTGGCTCGGTGTGAGGCGTATTTATAGCCGAGCCTCCGCTTTATCGTTGTCCCTCTTGTTATCGAGCCGTCGTTACCGTTATTGCGCCGATGCCTGCGAAGCAAGTCGAAGCGGCGAGACGCGTAGATCCGCGCGATACCGTTCCGAGAGGAGCGAGATTGGACGAGTAAATTCCGCGCTTAAAGTCTTTCTTCGGTGTCCGTGGACGTCGTTAAGGTTCGCCGGTGAACGGCACACCAACGACGAGGGAGGAGAGAGCTAACGCAGATTATATCGATGCCTTAGGAATGTATTTTCCCATGCGAAATAAGTATACAGAGTACGAGGAAGGGCGTTGAAGCGGAGCAAATACGCTCTGGAATAAAGTTAAGGGCCGACAAGTGGATTAACCTTAACAACGGAATCTATTTTAGGGAGCGATAAACACGCGGCAAATATTTTCTCTCGCTGGAGCGGCGTTCTTCGTTTCATTAGACACGAGATCTTTCCGAACAGCGAGATTTTTCTATCTCGTCTACCTTTGTCTTCCTCGAGTTTTCTCTCTCACCTCGACTTTTCTTGAAACGATGACGGTTTAAGCGGGAAACGTTCTCCGAAGGAAAATCTCTGGGATGAAATGCCGCGCTTTGCTCTTTACACCGTCCCCCCCTTCCTCTGCGGGTATAATGAAGTTGCTGGAACAAAACATTCATAAACCTTGGCTGCAACTTGCTTTTTAAGCTTCTTCGACGAAACATTTTGGAACAAATTTTCCGGAGCGATGCCGTGCCACGAGCATCCACCACGACCAACTAACGATCGAATAAAGAAACCTCGTGCAACAAACTGCACCTTACTTTTCCTTTTTCTCGTGCTAACACGAGGGGGAGAGAGATAGAGAGAGAAACGAGGGAACCTGGCGGTGATCGAACAGCGACGACGAAAGAAAAAAGAGAAAAAGGTTTCAGGCTACCAGTGAGATCACGTATCGATTATTATCCTTCGCGTCAGGACAAGCAAATTAAGACGCTAATTGAACGATTAATATGAACGTATAGGATGTAGCCACGTCGTTGTTAGACACTGTCATCCACGCGACGTTTTAAAAGGAACCATTCACCTTGGACGCTTAATGAAGACGATTTTCGTGCGTTAACACGGCCCATTCATTTGTTCCCTGAAAAGAACAAGCCGGGGGTATCAACGATGACAACGAGGATCCGCCGATGAACCAGGAGAGGACAGGAGGGTCGCATTCCATCGGATCGAGATTTATTTGCCGAATAAATGTTGAGAAGGTATTTTTAATGGCCGACAATAGTGGCCCGATAGTGATCTCAGAAACGTATTGTCGTTGGACGTCGTATATAATCCCGGAGGCATCGACGCAACCAACAAAACGGATACCCTCTTCCTCTCTCTCCTCGTTTTCTCTGTCCTCCTCTCCCACGTAACTCTCCTTGTTTCTCTTTCCACAGCTTATCGGCCACAGGAGAGAGAGTCAGTCTCTTTCGTGCTCTCCTCGCACCGTGATCTTTACTTCTCTTCGCTCTTTCGACCCGCGCTTATTCACTCACATTCCGTCTCTCTTCCTTCCTTCCATCCTATCCCCTTTCGTCGATTCTCTCCACCCGTTCTCCACAGCCTCCCTCGGCCTGCCTCCTTGCACCGCGCGCTCACCTGCTGAAGCCTTTGAAGTCGATTCTTTTGTGAATCGACATTATTATTGTAATTGAATACTTGTCTCCTAGAGGGATATCCTTTCGTTCCGTGTACGTTACAATGCTGCAGCTTAAATCGGGACTAATGCCAAGAGAAAGCTCTCCTCCATCTCCCTCCGTGTTCTTGCCACGGAGACAGAGGAGTAGTAACTCCCTCGAATCGATCCTCCGGGCGTTATCTCGCGCGTCGTTCGCTCAAAATATTTTACATCGCTATCGTGTCGGTGTATCTGTCGCGGACGTTTAACACGAGAGACGTTCGATCCCTGGATTTCTTACGCAACCGGCGCGCATTTTCGATCGAGGCTACCGATCGCGGGTGCCAACCGCCGCGCCGCGCTTCTGACGTCTACCGAGCGTCCGCGAGATTTATCGTTTCATTATCTTAAATCGCGTCGTTCCTCTTACGAGCGCCAACCGGCTTGCTTTTTTTCCCTTCTCCTCGTCGTCGCGAAATTAACACTGTGCGGTGAGAAATGTTTCTCCTCGAGCGTCGAAAGAGAGCGAGAAAGAGAGGGAGAGATGCAGGATGAGAAAGAGAGTTTCACAACCCTCGGTACGCGAGACGACGACGACTCCTCCTCCTCGTCGTTGTCGTCGTCGTCCTCACCCTCGTGTCTGTTCGTGATAAAGGTCACGGTAATAACGACGCGTAATGGGACTGCGGAAACGCCATGAAGCCAGAGCCGCGCGGATTCGTTTTCAATTTCCACGACATCGCGTTCGCCCGTTCCCTTCTTCCGACAGAGTACACGGATCCCGTGTACACGGATCGAGGTACTTAGGCCGACATTACACCGACTGTGTGCCAGGTTCCACGAGACTCGCCGATTATTGATGAACCACCGCGGCCCAAGCGGTACGCATATTCCGCTCGAAGGATACAGTTATGATTGCTACAAGCAACGGCCCTGCCGCGCCGTGATCCATTGACGTACTACCTCCAGGCGTTATTAACGTGAGAAAATGTGGTTACACACATCGTTCTCCTCCTCCTCCTCCTCCTTCTCTTCCACCCCGGCCAACGCGAATCTTCGTAATGGATATGATTTTCCATACTACGGGATCCAACGCGGGTAGATAGACGCGTACACGCGTGTATCGGGAATGGCTGCGTACGCGAGTTGCGTGTAGATCATCAAGGCGAAGCCTGTTTCAGCAGATTCGTTCATTTCGAGGACGTGTTACAGCCGCTCTTCTCAACTTTCCCTTCCTTTTTTCTTCCTTGCGCTCGAACCGCTGCAGGGAACGCAGCTGATACGCGCGAATTTTAAAGCGGGAAAGAACTTTCGAGGAAATTACACGCGGCAATTCAGGCGCTATTAGCGAGAGAAAAAAACAACAACGACGGATTCGAATGTTCTTTACGTTACGGGGAATTTACGACGGTGGAAACGCTGGATCGTCTCACGATCATTTTTGTTCTTGCGCATAACCTGCGGAGGACTGTCGAGTCGTAGAGATCCTGTGGAATTCTTTGTTTAATTGGGACATATTATATTACACTTAATATTATACTTAACGTACGTGTATTACTATAAACGTTTTTCGAAGGATAACTCAGCGTGACTGAAAGGTAACTCAGGCTACAAAGAGTTAGTATGCGCAGCTATTAAAAGAATAACAACACAAGAGGGTAGGTCATCAATACCTTCTTCTTTTCAATTCGGAAGAACCAAGTGTTCGCAACAGTAACATTTTAAAGAATCTATATACATCCTGAATGTCCCGAGAAAAGCAAAAATTACATAATAAACGATTAACGAGAAGCAACAAGCGTTTCCCGTAACAAAAACACTTCCCGCGATCTCTATCAGCGAAACACCGCGGTTTTAAACAATTTCAAGTCGATCTCGGTAATAACAACCGTCTCGTATACAAAGTAACGGCCTGCTCGTTTCTTGTACGAGCAAAGATAGATGGGAGGGGTGGGCAAGGATCGGGGCCGGTTGCAGACGATTTTAATCAGACAACCCGACCGATTCTCCAAATGAGATTAGATAAGACAGATAAGAGATACGTGTTCCAGTAATATCCCCGTTGCGAGCAGTTCTTTCTCCGCGCCGCAATTGCGCCGTGAGTCACGTGTTAAAATTCAGTCGCGGCCCGAAACCGCCCCCTCATAAAGGAAGCGTCAGTTCATAAATTGCCCCCCACCCCACCCCCTCTGTTCCCCGTGTCCCTTCTCTTCCTCTGACCCTTACCCGCCGACGGTGCAACGATCTCAATTTTGAGGGTGCCAGCAGGAAACTACCACCCTCGACAAAACTTACTGAATTCATTATGGAGCGAACAAAGGCTTCATGGAAAAGCCTTAGGCGACGTACACTCCGCCACGGGAAGGAAGACGAGAGCCGGCGCGGCTGCGGCGAGTCGCCACCGCTGCTGCGTCGCAATCTTCGTATCGGCGACCACCGCTTCGAATACTTCACCTCGCCACGATCGAATCGATCGAACGAAAGATTCACAGGCCACTCTGCGACACTTGCATCTCGATATTGCCAGTTATCGTTAATCGGCGAATTCAGGAAACCGTTACTTCACACACTAATGATAGTAATAATAATAATAATAACGTCTTTATTAGAGATTCTGACAGGTGCGAGGGCGAGGCACAGCTAGAGCTGCTATTATGCCTAACTTATTTATAATTATAGCGATTCAGCTGAGGTGAGCCGGGGTTAAATGTTAATTGCCAGGTTGGCTCTGGTGGAGGAATGATTTCAGTGCAGATTTAAACGAGTATGACTTGAAATTTGTCAGAGATTCGGTCAGAAGTTTCGTTCCGAAAGAAATTCTTTTCACTGTCTGTTTAAAAAAATGATCGAGATTACCTAGAATAGCTCTGTCTACGAACGTAAACAACATAGTGTATAAAAGCGTTATAGATCTACTCTCCAAGAAATTGTTCCCCGTTGGACGTATTCGAGGTTAGCCCAAAAGCCAGGCTACTGGTAAAGTGCATCGAACAACTGGTTACAGGTCTTCGGCCCCATTTGCATCCCTCGCGAACGTATCAATAATGAACGCTCAAGCTGTCGAGATCAACAGCGAACGGGCGAACCTGAAGAGCTCGAGATAGAGAGAGTAGGAGAAGGTTAGGGGCGGCTGCGAAAGGCTTCCGAATCGTAAGCAACTATCAAGAGTAGAGGGGATCGCGAAGGAGCGTAATTGAAGTTACCCTTCGCGTTCCAGGACACGCGTAACGAAGCCAAAATGTAACACACCCACGTCTCGTCTCTGTTACAAGACGACTTACAAGATATCGTGGCAAGGCTCCGCCCGTTCGAAGGGGACCAGGGGTCCACCAATGAAGATCTGAACCCATGGCGAGCACGCGACCAGTTGGGCTAAGGGCAAACGTAAAACTTACCGATCGGCAAGATAACTGGTGTTTAACACGCGAGCCGAACCGCCATTAAGCCCGGCCCACCGTACGATTTCCACGCAGCACCAACATTCGACTCTTTCTCCTCTCTCTCTCTCTCTCTGTACACACTTCTCTTTCCATCCCGTCGACGATTGATTTACAGCCGGTACCGGCACTTTTTCTCGTGGAAAGAGCGGATCCGAGACACACGTGGACACACACGCATGTGTAGAGGCGCGTGTATGCGACGATTGATTTACAGCCGGTACCGGCACTTTTTCTCGTGGAAAGAGCGGATCCGAGACACACACGCATGTGTAGAGGCGCGTGTATAGTGCCGTTTACCCGCTCGGAGACGTGCTCGAATGCCGGTCGCGAGGAGAGAAACGGAGTTCGTTGCACCATGACTCGAAACGTCCGGAACAGTGAGATGGGATCGAGCACCAGGCGGATGTGATCTGGCTAGATCGGATCTACCTGTGCTTCTTCGCCTGAGCCTCGACTCCGGTGCTTCATGGGAATCGATGTTCTCGATTTCTCGAAAGCGATAGTATTGATTGGAATGGTCTATGGTCCGTTTTCCCCGTCCGTCGTTCCTGGCTTTAATTAATTATTTTTTCCTCAACGGACGTTGCCGTTGTCGTTGACGCGCGTATTGTTCGACCCGATGGATTTAGTACCTCCTTGAAATTCAGTCTACGCCATCGTGGCCATCCACGAGCAACAGGATAGTAGTCGAAGCGAAGCGTGTGTGCTTAACATGTATCTCTTCTTCATGAATTGGAGTTAATTGATTCAGTTTCGGTACGACTACTAATTACAGGACGGCCACGACTACTAATTATAGCAGGAGACCACGGTTGAATTTATGTACACACTATCACTTGACGCGATACGCGCAAAGAAAGCAACCCGTGTGTGTCATAGGGTTCTCGTGAGAGACAGGTTATCTTATAATTCCCCCTTCACCAGGCTACCATACACACTCTCGCTCTCTTTCTCCCTTTCTCTCTCTCTCTCTCTCTCCCTTGGTTTTCCGCTACCGATTCTCGCCCGATATAAAAGTGCCCTCGACCGATGCCTAATTAACGGGGCGCCGCCTAATTAAGGTTCGTTCCCGAGCCTTTTACAGGAGTTTATCTTCGACTCTGCCATAGCGACCTTCGATAAGGCCGGGGAATTCGAGGTGGAACGAACTGACGTTACATAGTCGGAAGATGAAACTTGCCACGATGGTTCATGAACGTCTGACGTTCGTTCCCCTTTGAATTCGTAATGTCCTAATCAGAAAACCGTGGTCGTTGGGGAACGTCATGCATTAGAAAAGGTGATTCAGACCAGACGGGCGAGAATGGAAGTAACGAGAGACTTATAAAGGTAACCGGAAATTGCTGGAATACCTTGCCTCATCTTCGAGCCGCGTTTACGCGTACCCTGGTCAGAGTAGTTTCGATTCACCTCGTGCTGGATAACGCGAGGCATTCTTGAGATATTTGAAAATTCATTTCAGTCAGGGAAAATTACGTCGTTTCTCAGAAATTAACGTCTACCAGAAAGAGAGAGATAGAATAAAGGTGTAGAAATCTCTGGTGGAAAGGGAGACGAAGAAGACACTCCTTTTTCAATGTACCTTTCAAATCAAATTACCTCGTTAGAAGGCAATCTGAAGATACCCGTAGCGGCGTCATCTCTCTTCCAAATAACTCGGTTAAGTTTCGTTTGAACGACTAACGGGTATAACAGGTTCGTGAAACTGTAGCTCACTATCGATCAGCGGCGTATTACTTAACAAACGACAAATACACAACCGCGTCGGAAGTGAACTTAATACACAACCGTTCCTATCTGTCTTGCCAACTAGTTTCCGTATCTCCATTAACTGCTACCTCGAGCTGCAATACGTTCTTAATAACAATTCAACCGGCAGCTTCGTGTGCACCTCGACGGGTCCATTCGCGAGCTTCTAGCTGCTCGCGGAAACGATGGAAATATTTCTCGCGAGCTGATAGAAGTATATGTAGAAGAAGAACACGCGAGATTTCGCTAATTCTACGAGACCGATGTCATCTCTCGCACGTTCAAAGTGAATTAAATTCCCGGTGGAATCGATGGGGGTCGGCTCGAGTCGAGTGAAAAACAACGAGGAAAAGGAAAGCGCAATTTCGGCTTTGACAGAAGAGAAAAAAAAATAAATGCCGGTCTGTGTAATGGTGTATTGCGATATTGTTTTTCCTTTTTTCTTCGAACCGTTCTGTTTTTTGCGCTTTTTTTTACTCGTTGTTTTCCCCCGTAAATAAAAAGCGTAGCTAAATGCTCGTTGCGTTTTCAGGCCGCAGCCTTCTCTGGCCGCTCCGTGTAATCGGGGATTGGTCGAAAATTCATTTTTATGAAATCTCCGATTTTCGATATTTTTCCCTGTCGGTCATATTAATAACGTACCTGGGGGGTGGGGAAGTAGAGAGAGAGAGACTGGGAGAGGAATAGCCGGGCGTATGTATTTGATAAAAAAGAAATAGGAATTACGCGGCGCGCGCGGCACGTTAATGCAGTCCTTTTTATTTAAAACGCGATACCCCACCTTGGTGATTTGCATTTCCGTACACTGGGATATTAAACGTGCGTTACGCCGCTCCGAAGGGAAACGTCCGGGAAAACTTATTAAAAGCATCGAAGGCTGCCGCGTAACGAGGCGCGCCGGAGTACAATTAAAAACGCTACAAAAATATACGTCTCTTCCTTCGGGCCACCACCAGCCGAATATTTCATTAAAATTTCCGTTAATGGATCCATTAATTGAAGTGTCTGTTACGCGTTATAGCTACCTTTTTCTTCCTGATCCGGGTAACACGTACTTTGTCCAAATAGAACGTACACTCGAATCTGTCATTAGGAAGCAAAATTATCCTGAAATGGATATAACGAAGGTCTTATCTGTGTTTCCTATAAAATAATAATCATCACAATCACCAGTGAAAAGATCGTTCTCGTAAGACACGAGGGACTGCAAAGCCACCTTTGCCGTATTAATCGCGCGTATCTCGTCGCATCGTATATTTCCCGCCGTCCTGTATCGGGATTAGGAATCGTGTGTGGTGGTGCAGTGGCTGGAAAGAGTAAGCGAGCGATCCAGAAATCGGCGCGCGGAAGCGGGACGTTGGATCGCGAACGTGGCGACGTGGCGGCACTCTCTCGTTGATCCGGCGCGCCGCGCCGGCAGAAAAGCGCACGGGAATATAAATCAGCGTCGTAACGAGTAATCGATCAAGATAATGCATTGGGAATCGCAGAAAAAGTCACGCGGACAGAGCGATAAATAAGGACAAATAGAGCCGGCCGCGAGAATACGATACGCCGGATACGAGAGAACGTCCGACAGAAAAACGGCACGCGTGGCGCCCCATCGACGTTAATCTGCCCCCGTGTGCACGTGAAACCGGGAAAGAGACAGGGAGAAACGGTGGCGCGGACGAGAGAAGAGGACAGAGCCGGTGGAATCGACGCAAGGGAGAGCGAGAGAGGGAACGTGTCGCCGGATATACACGACACGTACGGCGAACTCCTTTTTCCGATCGTGTAAAAGAAGTTGACTCGCTGCTGGATTTACAGAGTATCGACTGGAGCGTGGCCCGAGGCCTCACGATGCACCGTGATTAAGACGTCCCTGGATCCAACGAGCTCGATCCTGAGAAACGAGGCAACCGCCGTGTCGGGCGAATCTTTGATAATGAAATGGACCAACGTTGAGATAGGTCACGGAGGGAATTCTCGACGAGCGTGTAACTTCCGAATTCTTATCGATTATTTCGTACATTAAACTTCTTACCTGTAAGGGAAAATCAGTCAGGATAACGGTGGTGAGCGGTGGAATAAAATATAAACGTGGGCGGTTAAACAGGGTGAATCCTTGTATTTCGAACTATACTGCACGAGTGCTGATACAATTCTGTCCTTCCTGAAAAACCTAGTCAAGAGGACCCCCTTGACAATATGGCCTTTCTTAGCCTTGAGGCAAAACTATCCCTAGGAGGGGGAAACGCAGCAGAAGACTGCACATGGCCCACTCAAGCCTTCGCTTTTTGGACTTTTCTAACATACCTGTTCTCCGTAACGTTACCCCTCGATATTTATCGGATCTAAATCTATGAAATGTTCTTCGACGGAGAGAAACATTCCTGCCGCAGTTCGAGTCTATAGCGTTGCCTTTAATAATGCATATCTAATTGCAAGACACAAACCGTGCATTATTAGTAGCGCAAACGTGTTCAAAGAATACCAACGCCGCCGAGTGTTTTCGCGTGTTCTGCATGACGAATGACGTCTTGACGCCACCGCGGTCTTGCTCGCGTCGCTCGAACGAAAAAAGCACGGTTCGCCACGAGAAGCACGTCGCGGCAACGCGCCCGCCTGGCAATCGTCAATAAAACTCGACTCTAAGCCGGGGCCGCCGGTACCGTGATCCAATCACAAATCAATTTATCTACCATCCGACGCAGCCACGGTAGAAAAAAAAAAAATCTCACTACTGGGATGCATTACCCACGTGGATGTTCGCGATACACTCGCCTATTACGCTGCCGGTATTAAAAGTCGATACAATTTTTCGATTGCCTACCAATTGGTCCACCGTGTACACTGCGACCGATAGAAACGTTTGTTCGCCAGATTTTTTCCCCCGACAGTTGACAAAATACAAACTGATGGAGCGTACGGAGATTACGGCACTACTTTGAAACTTTTCGGCGAGAATTTTGTTTGTCAACGATCCACAAGTTGCGAATGAGAAAAAATTTGTGAAATAAGATTGGAAAAAAATAAAACAC
>NW_017100218.1:15388-24917 GCF_001263275.1 Habropoda laboriosa | reverse complement strand
TTTCGCATGCGGCCTGGACTGACACAAAGCCACTTTGTGCCTGTCCCGATCGAAAAACCTGCGACGCCGTCTCGTTTATCTTAACGTTTATGCGCCCGCTACTTATACGCCGTCCCTCCCCCTCTGCCGATCGACTCCGATCTAAGGCATCGAAATTGCATTTCGAAACAGTCGATAGGCAGCGTGACAGGTCATGAATATTATCGACGAAGCGGTCCAGCCGGCGTCCACCGTATACGAATATTTTTCTCGAGTGGCAGCGTAACGCGTGACACAAAGCCGGATTAAAGTGGCAGCAGCAGCAGCAGCAGCAGCAGCAGCAGCACACTCTAAACTCGAAGCAGAGTTAGAAAGATGCCTGGCTGCATTCGAAACGATGTCTTCGAACGGTTGTCTTAATTATTCATAAACCGACAGAACTACGCGTACCTTGTCGTCGTTCAGGTTTATTCAACGACGTATTATCACCTCGACAATAAAACGTACACAAATACCGAACGAAGAAAAAAATAAAGCTAGACGTTTTACCGAAGGTTCGCAACGTTCTAAGAACAACGTTCGTTTGATTAATACCCGCGTATGAACCATGCACGAGGCATTATTCCCTCAAAGTTATAACTAGTCTCTCGCGTGTGCCTCGCTTTATCCGCCGCATTTTTTTCCTCCCTTCCTTCGTCCGAGCTTCTGCATTATTAACTTTCTTTTCTTCCCTTCTGTTCTATTGCTACACATACTCCCTTTCGCCGAGGAAACTTGTGTAACGAAGCTGAAGCTCGGGTACTCGCCGACGTTTTATCGCGGCTTGTTCGACGAGAGAAACGGCGTAGGCATCGTGGCGATAACGAAACAGCAGCAGCTGGAATCGATACGTGATTACAAGGTTCGGTTATCAGTGGCATGTTTCGTGTGCATCGCGGCGCTTAGCTTCGGCGAATGTTTAACGGAGGAGGGAAGAGACCGGGTTGTGTTTCACAGAGCGAAACGGATCTTCGAAATAATGCCTAGCATTCACGTCCGCGGACCACCCCTTCTTTAAGAACGCGACCGCGACGTGGATGACAGTTGTCTTTGTTGCCGGCAATGCCGCAGTCACGGCGGCCGTCACGTTTATCTCAGCGTCGTTACCGCGAAATGTAATAACGTCTGGGAAACGCGAAGCTGTACGTGACGTTAATTTGAAGAATAATCGTACGCATTCCGCGCGAACGCCGCGTCGTTAATTAACGCGGAGGACCTATCAAAGTGGAATACATCGGCTCCCTGCACGATGCTGCGTGATACGCTTTGTATGTTAACTTTATGGACCGTGGTGTGTTACGCGGGAGCAAGGACTTCTCGCGATTCGCGCGATCTTTTCCAATTCTCTGCTGATCGAGTCGATTTTTGTGATAGTTCTAGATTAAACGAGAGATTCGTAGAATTTGATAAGTAGCTCTTTGAGCGTTCCTCACGTGCCAATTTCACTTTATGCCAAGTGATTGATCCAAATTTGCATTGAAACGAAGGTGGAGAGCGTAGTGTCGTATTGACTTTAGGATGCCCTAAATCTTTCGACTGTGAAATGTCTCTCTACGCTCTTTCACGCATTGACAACAATCAGCTACAACAACAACAACGATAATTTCCAACCCAAACCGTTTCATCTCCGCGTTAACGACATAATTGCTTTCTAAGCGCTCTAGGATCGTCGGAAAATTTCGGAATCAGGCAAACGCGCGAAAAGCGTCGAATTTCTTCTCGTAGGAGGCGGGAAACGGTGAGAGGGTGACGAGAAGGGAACGCAGTCGGTCGCAATTAGCAGGCTCGGCTCGCAAAGTGGAAACGCTTAGAGGCGCCTTGTCAAGGGGGCAAATTGCAGTTTTACTTCGGCACGTTTATCAGAGAGAGAGGGAGAGAGAGAGAGAGAGAGAGAGCGCGTTCGCGAGATTGCAGGTACACGACTGGCCCTGTGTTAAAACAAAGTCACGCCGGTGGATGTCAGCCGCCGCGCGGCATATGTACACCGTGCTCGTGCAAACAACGCGGTTTCACGCGGGCGCCAATTAGCTAACGACGAAAGTTTGGCGACGACGCCGAGGAACTAATCAAGATACCGTGGATACCGTAATCACCGTTGATACCGCCCGCTAGACATCGTCTTCTGCTCTTCGCTGGATGTCGCGTCACGACGCCTGCTCTCGCGACGACGAAATGCAAAAGAGAGACCGGATTATCGGGTGTATTAGCCAGCCAACCGTGGTGTCTTCGATGCCACGAACCAGTAATTATCGTAACGTACCGACCGGTAATTATCGTAAGGTAGGAACATCGTAAAGATCACGCGGCGAGTTCGTTTGAGAGTGAATTTTTAAGGGAGGGTCGCTCGCGTTAACGCAGCGCTTCCAGTAACCATCCTCGAAGAGGTCGAAGAATTTTACTAGTCTATGGTAATCCGAAACGAACGTGCATAAATATGCAGTATATCAACTTAAACGTTCCTCGATGCGCCCTCTGCATGTTTAATTCATGAACAACTTTCTACAGTTCGGTCGAAATGCGAGCGTAACTCAAACCAGTCGAATTCTGCTTGCACATTCATCGCTCCTCACCAGCCTGGTTATCGATTAAAATTTTCCCACGAACACGAATTTCCCTGAAAACCCTGCGGCAACGATCTCTGGTTATTAACATGTTAACCAACCGAACGGGCAGCGCGCCACCTTCTTCTTGTCCCTCGCGCGTTTCCTCGACTGGAACGAAGCTCTCTGCTTTCTTTCCACCACGTTTCTTCTCCTCGTCTCTCCTTCTTCTCTCGTCTCTGTCACTGACCCTCTCGGTTCACCACCTCGTTCTTCTTTTTTTTCTTTCCTCCGCTTTTTCATCCCTCTTCTACACTCGCACAGCGTTCCTCCGGCGCGCTGCGAATCGGCGTACGCAAAGGACGACCACGTCCGACCACGGAATAATAATAATTTGCTGATAATGACCGGATGGTGTCGTCGGTCTGGCACACGATCAGACTGAAAAGATCCTCCTTTCTTATCGTGGCCCCTTGCTTTCGTGATCTCCAGCTGCGTTCCTGTTCCTCCTCGTTCCCTATCGCCTCGGATCCCTGTTTCTCTTTGGGAAAACGTGGGAACGAGGTCAATTTAGATCCCAGCCATTGTCCACACACGATTGGTATCGTAATTTTCCTCAAATTCAAAGGCCTCGTTAAAGTCCTACTTGACATCGGCCAAGAGAGAAACCTCAACGGCAATTCTCACGTTACCTCCTTTCGCACCCTTCGAGGAAAATCGCCCAAGGTAACTTCGGTCCACGGACCGAAGATAGGATTTAGCAAAGCAGACGACCTTGAAGACTCGGTATCTACCGCTCGTAGTTTCTGTTCGCGGAGGCAAAGGTTCTCGCGATCGTAGCACGAGCACATCGAGTGGAGCTCGAGATGCCCGGACGTAACACGGACGTGCACTCAGCGTTTTCGATTATTCAGGAACGGGAAAGGACACGTTCCACGATCCTGTCGAAGCCGATCCCTGTCGAGCGGTGCACACAGGGCCGCGCGTGAGCACGAACGTGTACGGACTGGTTAGCCAGTCGGGCGAGAGAGAGCCAGACGAACCGCAGAGGAGCGAGAGAAAGAGAAGGAGAGAGAGAGACGGAGCCGCAACAACAATGGCCTGATTGATATCTGGCGGCCGGCATCAAAATAATATCGCGGCGATAGGCACGCCGGGACGAGGTTAAAAGCTTAACGAGTTACAGGCATGATATTGGATCCAAAGAAATTTATGGTTCTTGTAGTACCGGTGGGGCCCGTTTGCCTCCCGCGGCGCGGCCCACGGACCTTGCGGTCCACCGCTACATCAATAAGATACCGCGCCGAAATAAATTCGCTGTTTTGACGGCGTTTAATAATAATTCGCCAATCCTCTCTACTTGCTGCACACGGCCACGGGTCTGGCCCGGCAGCCGGCGCGGAGCGCGGACACGGGGGTGACAGTAACGAAATATCACTGCTAGCTTCTACCGCGACGAACCGGCGAGCGAACGGTGACGCGAGTGGAAATTTTCTGGTTACCGGCGGGTTTTCCGGTTTCCATTGGGTTTGCGGCAAAATTGAAATTCGATGTTTGGGTGACAGGGACGAAATACCGGTGGCGCTGTCGCATGCGCGTACGCACGCACTCGGATTTTCCGCCGGGCTGCAGGGAAATTTTCCGGATGTATCGCTTTTTTTTCCGATCCCGTAGTTTGCGGTCGAGTCGAAACTCGATGTTCGCCGGACAGCCAGGAAACATTACAGCAGATTCTGTACAATTGAGCATATCGCCTGTAGTTTTTCCCTCCCTGGATTTGTAGGTAATAAACAAAGCTTTTCATTTTCGTTGAATTTTATTCGATTCGTTCGATCCATGCTTGAGGAGAATTATACAGTGTTCGTTATATTAGATCGTTCCATGAGCTCGTGTTAAATTTTACACCCAGATATAGTCAATTTTATAAAAAAAAAAAAAGAAAGAAATGACCTTCTCGTTCCTCAGCTTCTTCCAACTTTTTTTTTGCCAGAGCCATTATACCGTCGACCATAAAACTTCTTTGGTTTGTCGTTAAAATATTTTTCACGTTCGGGAAGATCTTACAGGATGACCTAACAGCACGAGCAACGTTAAAATGCACAGCAGCTAAGGATTAGTTCTTCGTAATGCTATTATCAAAGGGGGTTATCTTTTTTTCATTTCCGTCTGTCTGTGTACGACTCCGAAACTTGCTCCACTTAGCGAGATTAAAACAGAGCGTAATAATTCATGCACGTTCATCAAAGCGTCTCATATACATATTACCAGCGTCGCCGTCGTCGTCGTCGTCGTCGTCGTCGTCGAAACTCGATGACCGGACGGCCTTTCATCGTGATTCACCGCATCCACTTTGCACGACGGGCGCAAGAAGCGGCATGGGGGATGAAGACATAGCCAACCGCCACCGAGAGATATCCCCAGGCCTCTGCGTCTTTGTCGTTGTTTGAGTGTTCCTTTGCTTAGGTATTTCCTGGAGCCGGGCGGCGCATTAGCATTTCCGTTACCGTTACCCTACTCGTGGGTACCGTCCACTGAAATTTCTGCCGTGAAACACGGGATACGGGCGCAAACACGTACACACGATACAACCGCAACTTGTACGAACACTGTAGACACTTGACTTTGACCGAGGCGCGACCGTTTCGACTTCCATTTAATTAACGTTTCCAACAACGAATACCACATCTTCCGCGTACATTGTGCAATCCTTCATCGTCCTATCGAATAATTAGTAGCTTCGATCGTGCAACCTTACGAATATGGAAATCGAAAACTTGACAGACGTGTAAGCGTGACCGTAGGAATCGATACACCCAATCTGAAATCGACGTTCTCGATCGTGTTGCTACTTCGGGAGCAACCAGTCCTCTCCCAGTCCGTGACGCCTAAAAGCGACGTTTGGCCTTTAAGGAAACTTTCACGACCTCTTCAGGTTGTTTGCATTCCCACATTTCCTAGACTCCGCGAGAGACAAATCGTTCTCAGTCCGACTGCCATCCATCATCGACGTCTTCACGGGGAACGCGCGGCTGTCTGGAACGAACAGCCAGACGCTGTGCGAAAGAATACGATTCTCTATGATCGACAAAGTTGAGAGGAGCGTTCGGGGAGAGAGCGTGTAAAAACGGAAGACTCGGGGAGGAAAAGTATTTTCCGATAATTACGCCAAATCGCTTTTATTTTCCCACGATTACCTTCTTTATAGAAACTTTGCCTACGTTCTTCCTCGAACAGACGTGAGGTAGATAAAAAACTCAGCCTGGTTTTTGTGTATTTCTATCATCTACCAGAGCCAAGAATCGATTTTTACTATTGAGATCATTTTCTAATTGTCTCTAAACAACAATTCTTACGGTTAGAAAGTGAGCAGTCGTTGTTCACGTCGTAGAATTAAAACACTCAACCGAGCCATTCTGGAAGTCATCCTCGAGCCACTTAAACGTTCCGTCTGGTCGACTGTCATTAAGTTGGTCGTTCATATCACATGCTCGTAATTACATTGTTAAGGCGAGTCGGTCGAAAGGCAGCGTTCAGTTTCTTTCGCGGAACGTACATGCGTGGTCCAGGGCAGACGGAATAACGAGCAGCTGCTCGTGGAGGGACCTTTTAGAGGCCCGTATGATATCTCAGCCAGCGTATATATCCGACGAAGAGAATAAAAACACAAAAGCAGAAAGAAAGAAGAAAAGAAAAAGGAAAGAAAGAAAACGTCCAGCCGAATGATTTCATTTATTTGCGGCTGGCCGGCGATTCGGACGGCTAATTCGCTCTACTGGTCATCTTGCGACGAACGATTAGTGTTTATCCTCGTTCGTCGTACAATATCGGTCCTGTTTCTGCACCGTCAGCCTCTGTTATCCTCGCAAGCCAACCAGAAGGATCATTTCTGCTAGCGTAAACACGCTGTTCGATCGTGGGACGCGCGTAAAATAAAAGCGACTCCATTTGGTTAAACGACGCGGTGACTATAAATTGTATTAACGAGTCAAGTGTACGGTGGATCCTATTTGCATAATGTGTGCTTATCTGGCGAGTTTAATGGATATCTGAATGTCATCGCTAATGGGACCGGTAATATCCCGGGCGTTTCACCATCAGATGCTGGCCTTCCGCGAAAATTTGAAGAATCTAGCCTCGCCGCGATAACTATACTTTCGAAACAATAAAGTGTTCCCTGTTTCGGTCGGCGAAGGTAACATTTCCGCCCACATTCTAAACCGTCCGTTTCCACCTTGGAAATTATTCAATCATCGAGATATTTCACTACAAATGATCGAAGAATGGTATTCCAGATTCCTCCGTGTCGAATTATTCAAATATCCTTCGGTGTCGATGCTACAGCGATTGGTTATGGAGAGAAGATTCTGGGCCTCCTAGTGAACTTGGGCTTCGTAGGAGACCCATTTCTTAGACGCAGGGAACATTTAAACTCAAGTTAAAAATTGCTCCTACGGCAAAGCACAGGGGATACCGTCACAAACTTTTTCTACAAATCACATACCCCTGACGCCTTCGAACCGATTGCTTTCCAGCAGACCTGGATCAGCCATCGAAGTGGCAAATTTTTAGCGAACCGTATGCTCCAAGAGACGTATACCTATGCTACCTCCGCTGTTTTATGTCTATTTTACACGCGGGACGGGGGAAGAAGCGCAAGGGGAAACGACGTGGGTACCGCGAAAGAAAGAGAACCGGTACACAGGCTACTACCGGTAGTAATGTATGCCAGGAGAACGGGCGGATGGAACGGCGGTGTCGATTTGCTCCGAGATTTATAGCTAGCACTAAATGGCTCGGTGTTATTATCGACTTTATTACATTCCCCGACGAACGCGGCGCGATAGGGTTAACAGAAAGGAGAGAACGTTATTCCACGTCTACGCGCCGTATATCATTTCGCCGTGGGTTTCATTGATTCCACGTAGACTGGTGCTTGTTCCGTTTCGCGACTATAACGCTCCGAGGGACGGAAGATGGCCTCCCCCTCCCATTTCTGTTACGTCTACTACACGTCTGCTGTCTAACATTCGGCCACCAGAGTACAATGCAGTCTACGGTAGAATGGCGGCTGGGCGTTGCCTGTCTCTTTTAGCGCAACCCTCCGACAGAGAGACGGTTCTCGCTGTAAATAATGTTTCTTATCTGAACTGTCGCGAAGTATGGACTACGGGGCCCGATGCTGGCCGTGATACGATCAGAAGCGTTTCTGAGTTTATGTCGTCGCCGATGGGGGAGTAGTACCATCTAACGCTGATTCCTGCGTCGTTCCCCTTTCTTCGCGCGAGTACCCTTCTCTCCGGTTCAAACTGCGATCTCGAACCTCCGAGGCAATCGGAGAATTACGCCTCACGAGATATATACATATATGTATGTTGCTTCTTTTACCGACATTTGACTGTCGGCTTTTTCTTTCTTTTCACAATTTTTTTAATCGGTATATTATGGACTTTAATATTCATGAAGGACCCGGTTAATTGACACCTTGAACGGTAGCGCGACAGCAGTAAGAGGATTTGCATAATTTATATTTGGCGGCTGTCTGTGTCGTAACATCGATTTTACTGGTTATCAATTGGAGAAACGTGCGAGCGTGCTTTCACGATGTTGTTAACACAAGAATATGCCGGTGCAGCGAAAATATTTTCCGTACACTCTCGAGTAGGCGCATTAATGCAATCTACCAATCTGAGATGTGTAGAATTTCGCGTTCGTTTCTAGCAATCGAGAAGCTTACGTACGCTCGGTTGGATTGTCAGAAAAAATCGCGGGACGTACGGCAAGCAACAGTCTTGCAACAACAAATCCGCGGGAATCTTCAAGAGCGAAGCGACAAGCGGTAATGCGGTAAATACGGCGAGGGATTTAAAGAAACGACGAAGAAGAGGCGGAAAGATACCGACAAAAGAGCGCTAAACAGGCATGAGGCGAATGTACGTGAAGGGAGGATAAACGGAAAAGGAGAAAAAACGAAAGGTACGCTAATGATTGGCACGGCGAAGACGAGCGATGCGGCGGTAACGGTACCTCGAAGTCCGTTCGTTAAGAGGCGTTTTATTTGACGAACGACGCGACGCTGTTTCGCAAACAGGCCTGGTGAAAAGACGCGGGACAAAGGGGAGGTTAATTACGACCCTTTAATCGAGTCCGTCGTCGCTTTGATATTTGTTTTTCAAAGCGCCGCGCCGGTTCCGTTGTGCCGATGAGTCAGGTTTTAATTACGCCGCGGTTTATCTTCGATTAAACGGCCAACGGAGTAAAAGCCTCACGATGCTCGTTTTACCCTAATGACTTGCACGACGTTAGGGAAATTTCATATGGGGAACCTTTTCTACTTTAACACCGGCCACTTTTAACGTCGTTTTCATTCTTGTGGTTCGTTCGCTCTACCTACAGTTTAGGAAACTGTTACACTTCGTGCTCGCACGAGTAAAGAAAAGAGGAGACGTTCTCCAGATTGTATTTACGACGGTGTTGAAAAGAGGGGATCTCTTTTTCGTTGGCAATGCCAACAGATGGATATCGTCGAGAAGCTAAATACTGGCTGTTAATAAGCGCCGTTTAAAACAAGACGAGGGTCGTCGGTGGCGGTTTCGCATTGTCGCGCGCCCTCGATCGACGAAATTTCGTTTGAATACACTTATTGTCGAGGTCTCGGGGGCGGCTCACGGCCATTCAACACCGCCGCCCGTTATCAACGGCGTGGAATTTCGCTGGAAGACACCCCTTTTTGATTATTCATCGACGGTGGAAAAGGAGAAACCGCAGAGGCCGGCTTGCCAAAATGATTTCGTCGGCCAATGGGGAGAGGGAATGACGGGTAGGCAGACAACCACGGACACGATAAGAGAAACGGCGACGAGGAAGGGTTCGAAAGGGAGCAAGAGAGAGGGAAGAAAGCGGAATTGAGAGGACGAAGAAGAGAGAAGGCAGAAACAGGGTTGGAACGAGTGCGGCGGCGGCAGCGGCGGGGG
>NW_017100218.1:12737-15202 GCF_001263275.1 Habropoda laboriosa | reverse complement strand
AACGGATGTAAATTTATTTAAATTACGCGATTTCGACCGGGGGTTTATTGTGGCGCGGCGCGAGCGGCTTTATTTGCTTTATCACTGCGTGGGACAAGGGATAGGCGTGGACCGTAGCTAGAGCGCGAGAAGGATTCTATTTTGCGGGAAATTAAAAACTCTCTGGCGCGCGAGACCCGGGACTCCGTTCCCGTTTACATCGCGCACCGCCGGAAGTAAACTTTTATTTCTTTCTTTTCCTCCTTTTTTCCCCCCTCGTTCGCCCTCGGTTCGTCACCGTTCCGCCCCTCTACTCGCTCTGTCCGGGTCCATTATTAACGCCATATCCGGAATTTAATTGAACGGTTCGTTAAGAATCGAATTTTTCGGGGATGGGAAGAGATCTCCTTCCATATTTGACAATCGTCGATATCAACGTATTATCGAACCTGACAATGGCCAGAATTTCACCTAAAGTTCCCTGTAAATGAATTCACGTCCTGACAATGTACACACAGACTGCTAAACTTTCCCCCTAATTTTACCAGCACTTCCACAAATTACTCTCACCCCAAAAAGTAAACCGAACGAAGCTTCTGCGTACATCGACGAGAGCCGCCACGATCTATGCGTAGAAAAAACCTAGGGGGATGATTCGAAGGGGTATTCAGCAGGGCCCGCTATCCCTGCCGTAAATCTCGTTTTGTTGACGTTTCGCACGTATCTCAGCGGTAATAGGCAGAGCGTTTCGTAACCGGTTCCGAGCACCGATTAATTTCGATTCGATCGGTACGCGTTAGAGTGGCTGGTATTTGCAGTGCTCTCATGATACATTACGCAACAGTTTTGCGAGTACGTACGCGGACATTTAACATGGCCAGTGAATAATTACCTGTATCGCGTGTACGAACCGTACACGTTACCGCTTACGTATATACCTACGCACTTGGAACCACTCGCGTACAATCGCGGCTTTCTATGCATCTGCATAGCGCGGGGACCGACCTTAATTAGATTCGTTGTAGGAGCGGTTCGTGTGTCGTCTTTAAATACCCCCGCGTATATACAAGTAACGAGATAAATACTCAAGTCCGCGTTGCTAAAGCTAAAGGGACCGTTGATTATCTCGTTGCTTAACACAGGGACCGATACGAGAGAAGCGTATATTCCTCGGCGTAACAGAACCGAGGTTCGACGATGCGTGTGTGTACACATATATACGTATAGGTACGTAGGTTTAGCGAGCGACGCACCATGATATTAATTTCGAAATCGCCGGGTATTAATGAACCGGTGAAACGTCGATGGTACGTGGACATCGCGCGCGGATTACGCCGCGGAAATGGCGCTTTAAATATCGGTGCGTGCACGGTTCAAGCGGTCGCCACCGGTTAACGAGATAAATAGTTCGTAAATAGGATAGACGCCGTATAACTCAGAGGCATCGATTAGCTTGTTACCTCGCGCCGCTGAAATATGGCCTCTCGTTGGAACTTGTTGAAACGCTCTCTCGCACGGGATACCGATGACCGGCGACCATTGAATATTTAATAGAGCGCCACGTATCGTCGGCTAACCGATACCGGGAACTCTTGTTTAAAATTGGTCAGTGTGTTGATATCGTATGTAACAATTAATCAGAATTTATATCACAATGAAAGCTAAATTATCGTGTCTTCGTAAGATCGTACCGAAGGGCAATGGCAGAGAATATCATGTTGAAAAATGTGAACGTACAAAAGTCAGTGGGGACATGTCGAACCATCTCGTAAATCTGGCGAACGTCGAAAGTTGGAACATCCAAATTTCGTTGCACGGTATACCGGCAATATGCTACAGATCCTCGAGGTATCCGACGAATGGCCGGTAACTTAAGTATGCACAGGCTCGATCGATTATTTTCGAAACATCGATCGGATCGAGGCGCACCACCACCGCGTAGAGCAACAAGACCAGAATGGATTTGCATCGGCGGAGGTGGAGAGGGAGGGAACACACGACCGAAATCACGTAGCACAGTGTCACCGACAGGCAATTCGAAAGAGCTAAACAATGCGCGGCGATGGGCTATCACGGGGAGCCGCGTTCGCGGTACTTCATCCGGAGAACGAGCCAGCCGGGGCTACGAGCGATTCGATTGAATTATTTCGTGCCATCGGTGCCGTCGTTCTTCCGAGCGGCGTATATCGGAAGCCGCTGTTCGAAGCCGGTGTGTGCACCCTGTGTGGAAAGGTGAACGAAAGAGAGAGGAGGAGAGAAAAGCGCAATGGGACGAAAAGGAAACGCGGAGAAGACAACGGACAAGGACGAAGGGGAATAAGAATAAGAAGAAAACGGGAGAACCACTCGACGTTCTATACCTCCGGCTACTGCATACGCATTTATTATAATCTACGAATTCCCGAGGAGAACGATTCTGGACGGGAGCTGGGGGCACGGAGTAGCGGCGGCGGACGAGCACCGTTTCGAGGCAAGACGGAAGAGAG
>NW_017100218.1:0-12644 GCF_001263275.1 Habropoda laboriosa | reverse complement strand
GGCTCGCCGAGGTACCACGGTTTCACGTTCGAGAGAACGAGAGGGAGACTAGCGAGTCTCGTCGCGGGGGGAAAGGACGAAGGATCAAGAAGAGACGGCATCGTTGTTAGAGAGACGAAGAGCCGAGCCTACAGATCGACGGAGATGGAGCGAGAAAGGAGCAACGAGGAGTAAGAGGAGGGAATAAAAGAGAAAGAGGGAGATTCGGAGAGGTAGCTCTCGGTGGCTCGGCAAGTCCTGGGCCTGGGGTAACCTCAATTTTTGAGCATAACTCATGTGCGAGCGAGCTGCGCTTAAATCTTCTGTCCGAATAATAAGAGGAGCGCATTTACTTTGGGGCTACTGCGGTGACAACCTATCCAAAGCCCGTCCACGCATCGGCGACCTACGCTGCACAAGGATCCACCAGAGTCGCCTGATAGAGAGAAGGAGAGAAAGATGGGACATGGCTGAGAGAGGTGGGAGGGAGGGGAGGTAGCGCGTATTCCTGTTTGGCAAGGCCGAAAGAATCGTTATTCTCCGCTGGCACAGGTTGGTCGGCAACCTGCCTTATACCTTATAGTCCTTTGATTTCACCGATCCCGCAGACAGTCCACAGCCGCTCGCTGCTTTCTGACTCGTCTTCTTTTCATAAGATCGTCCAAACGCTGTTGCGTGAATCCGCGGCTAGCCGTCCGCCTGCCTCGATCCAACGCGTAGATTTTCCAGCCTCTTCGAAAACACGAGACTACGTCGCGTTGCTTTCTTCTCCTTGTTCTTCTTCGCCTTGGACGTGCAACACCGTGAGTTACCTCCTTTAGCAACGAGCTCTATATATTCTTCTCGTAAAATTGTCAAACTTTCTTTCCTTTGTCTCCATCTCGTTCCACTCGGGGTCAGAAAAGTCGACGAGATTTCTCGCGATGTCTTGATCCGCGCGCTACCACTCCCCTTCCCTCGTCCCTTGCTAAATGCCACGGAAACGGTGCTCGTTTAATCCCTATACGTCTTCATGGAAACGTGATTAACGCACGAATATACAGATGGTAAAAATCCGGCGAGGAATTCCGACCGCATACCCGGGCGCCCAATACAACGCGGCACGATTCCTCAGGATTGAGAAAGAACACGCGTTGGTTCGTGGCCGCGGACAGAAAAGGGGATGACGATGGCGCGACCGGAATCCGCAGGTTCCGCGAATCGGCCAGACGCGTCGAATCGTGTACCCAGCGAGGGGCTGTTCCACGCGGCACGTTCGCCGGATCGAACCTAACCTGGACGAGGATCAACAAAATTCCGCGATAGGACGAGCCGCGCAAGAACGTCCGGTGCACGTCTCCACTCGGTCGAGAACGTGTCGACAACGAGCGGATGAAAAAGGGGAAGAAACGAAGGGACACGGAAAATTGTGTGTAAGTAGGCTGGATCTGGATCAATCGCAGTGGCCAAGTTTTAATCGTTCCACCTCTCGTCTCTCTCTCTCTCTCCTCTCTCCCTCCTCGTCGTTGATAAAAAGCATCATTCGTGGCTGCGTGCAGACGTTGCTTTGCTCGTCGAGGTCTGCTGCTCGGTACCGAAGTTACACAAAGTTACGCTATAACTAGCGCAAACGCGGAACACGCTGCCTCCTATTTGTTGTTGCTAACAAGGTTAACTGGAAGCGAGAGGAGCCAGCCAGTGGCTCTGCGCCGGGGATGAATTAACGACAATTTTTAAAACGTGGGTTAATCGTGATGATAAACGATGATTAACCGGCCGAGCAGGTTTCGACGATGAGTTTGACGTTCAGACGGAACGCCGGGTTGTAATTGAGGCGATTAAATTAGAGGTTTGTTACGTATATTTTAGGATTAAGAGGTTGTTACTTTTCCCGGGATATTTTCTCTTTCGAGAAGTCGTTATAAATCGTGGTAGGGCAGAAGGGGGATAATTAGGAGGTGAAAAAGTTGCTTTCTAAAAAAGGCGTTCGGCGGTGGAAAGTTTTTGATATCTTAGACAGGCCGTATTAGATTAAGGGGGAACTTTCACCCGATCGCTAACTTGCGCGTCGACGAACAGGGTAACCAAAAAAGAAAGAAAAAAGGGGCGAACGAGTGGCGAATAGTTAGACTTTATAAATATCGTCTGTATAATGGTTTTACCGACTCTTCCAGAACTTCGGTAATTAGTTCGAGCATAGTTTAGTATCCCGTCTGCCCACCTTTCATCGCTCTCGCTTCTCTGTCTGCCTACACAATTCCAACCGGCTAAAATCCTGTTCTGCGGTTCGATACCTACGGTGTGCCTATCGTCGACGTGTCTGCAGGGAACGTTATTTACGGGTCATTACGAATTTCTCTTAGCGCTGACCCGACGATAATTTGTCGCGTGGTTAATTTTTTACTTCGAACTTTGCCTCTCTGTTCACGAAATACATTTACATTTGTGCTGCTCTGAGAATATTTCAGGAAGTTTCTTTTAATTTTTTATTCAACTACGTTTATATACCTGTTGTACATTTATAGAAGCCTCTATTTCCACGGTACAAATTAACCGCCCGAACCAACAGTTATCTGTTCTCCAAAATGGCCGTCCTATCTACAAAGCCGGTGGTTTCACCCGTTCTCAGTATCCGAAACGGCAATCGCAATAGCCAGAGGCGGACGACTGGCCAACCGGATATCCTTGAGTGATATTTACCCAGTGTGGTCGCGCGAATTTTCGTTATTGCGAGAAATTAACAGGTGCGCGGGTAGGAAAGGGTTAAGTCCCGGCAGGCTTCGCTCCCCCGGTAGTCGGATAATTGACGTTCTCGTATGACGCGCATCGAGACGTTCCTAATAACATGTCGAAGAGAGCTAGTAACCGCTGTGCCAGGCGAGCGCGTTGCGCGCCAGCGATTGAATCGATTTATCAATCATAAGTTATCGCGTCGAACGATCGTGTATCCGATCGATCCGCTCGACACTAAGTTACGCGTGCTCTCGCGCGCTCGTCTCCTCTCGTCCCGGAGAACACCACCGGTACTCTCTCTCTCCTCCCCTCGTATCACATATTTCTGCGTGCACGCGTGTGCACACGTTTGCTAAGCCGCGGCGATGCAAGGCTGCGATCGCGCGAATCAATGAATCGGGATCGCGTCACGTAACGCGAGGAAATTATTGTGCATCCTGTAGAAACGAACGAACGAACGAACGAAACACACGGGCGAGCTTCGAGGATCTCGCGCTTCGCCGGGGCTGTAATGGGACCGTTATTGATATGCTCGATAGATAAACTATTTCTCTCTCTTCCTAGGACGCGTAAAGATCGTAGATAAGACAGATTCTATCCTTTATAACGACGATTATAGCGTTCTATTGGCGGATGTTCGTCGACTGGTAACAGACGCAAGGGACATTAATCGAGGCCAGGCCTCGACGAAATTTCGTCCTTATCTTCGTCAAGATATACATGTTCACCGTGTGGTTCTACATTTCGAGTACAAGGTGCGCGTTTCTTTCTAACTGATAAGACGTCCGCGCACGGGTCCAGAGGATGCGCGAATCTCTAGATCGAGATTACGTCGTGTATCAGTCGTATCTGCTGGCGAGGATCTGAAACGTGTCATCGATACTCCACGACCACACTTCATTCTGCCATATTAGCGATTACCTTTTTCTTTTTCTCTCTTTCATCGTTTCTCGTTTTAACTATACGGGTAGCACGAGAGGTAGGCATACACGTTCCGTTCTCTTCTCGATGTCCTTATCCTATCGATCGATGGGTACCTTTCATTATGTAATACACGTGTAGAGGAGGAATTCGAAATTCGTCGCTCGATCGAGTTCCGCGAATAGTTTCGCTGCGTTAATCTTTTAAACTCGTTCAACTTGTAATACCGCCGCGATATTTCGCGACATGAGCGATATTGAAACAACGTGAATTCGCACTCGTCGTTCTCCGGTTCGTATTCAAATATTTGAAATATCTTCGCTTTTAAATAACGCGCGAGGAAATATAGAATCGCGGCGGAAATGGAATCGGTTCGAGAGAGACTCGAGGGAGAGAAGCAGGCTGAAAGAAAAATACGAAGGGACGAATGGAAAAACGGCGATGCCGAGGCATAAATTAAGCCTGGAAATAAATTTCTCGCCGATCGATTCACCCATCTGGACGGACAAAATACCCGCAAACAACCAACGATCCGCGAGATTTGCATCTGCGGCGTTTGTGTCCTGTCGGTCGATCGGAGTTCCATTGGAACGAGAGGAAGAACGAGGGGAAATTTCTCTGTTTTTCGGAACGGAGAAACAGAGATGACCGGCGGAGTCGTGTCGCGATGTTACCAAAACCAATTGGTCCATCGAAACCAGCACTTTGACCAAAGTGACTTTGAGGGAGCTAGAGCAACGGCGGACTTTCCGTAGATCAAAACTGAGATTGCCGGCCGAAACTCAATCGTAAGTTGGAAACGCGGCGTATAATTAGCGCGACTGTTGCAAACGATATCCCAGCGTGCGGTTTGACTCCGCATCGCAGCAACTAATTGACTGTTGAAAGGTGGTTCCGCGAGATCGATTCGCCCACGGAGTTTCCGCGCATGCCATGGAAGGTGGCATTAATGTGATACCGATAATTTGCTCAACGATTGTAATTGATAGCAGTTAATTCGACAGGTGTAACAAGCACGCTTCTCCCGATTCGGAGTTACATTAACCACGGAGATATCGGTTGTAATCGGGGATACAGCGATATAAAGGGAGTTTTCACTTTGGCAAATAAAATTGGTAATTTGTATCGGAACTGATAGAGAAGGTAGAGATGCTCGAACGGGTCGAACAGAGGATGAGTTTCCCGATTGAACGAAGATACCCGAAGATCGAGGAGACGGAAATGGATGTCAGCCGAAAGATCACCAGGCCAAATCGGTGGCTTAGGATCGAATCACCCGGCTGTACTATCCTGTCTTTAGTTGTTATACGACGACGTCCTTGGATCACGAGGAATCTCCCGATATTTTATGGTTAGCTGGAGCCGTCACGTGGTCTGTGTAACGTTGCAACGGAGAAACAGCATGACCCTTAAAATTGAGGCCGTAAAAAGCGTCCGAGGAACAACTTTACCGTTCCACGCTACTCTTTACATTACCACCTACCGATCGCGCTTTGAAGCCAGATGATGAACATTGTACGAGCACGCGAAAAAGAAAAATATCGTTAGGCGTACCAACGAGAGATCCAAAGATCTGTTATCTTAGTGGAATATCGAAAATTTTCGCACAAACACCGTAAACAAGTATAATACCCAAAACTTCGAACCCCGAAACATCCATCAAAACGAAAATTCCAGCCGAGAGTCTCTCCTCTGCTGTCCGTCAAGGGAGCCTGAGCGGAATTCGAGCGCAAGGCCGAGATAGGCAAAAGGACGAGCGATGGACAAAAGAAGGGAGCAATCGAAAAAGCCGTGGGCCCTATCTGCCAGTGTGCCACCGAACCGGGGTACCGCAACAACGCACGCTCCCCGTGTATCGCTCCGCGGGCGGCTGGTCGCAGACATGGGCGCTACAAATGGGCGGGCCAGGCTGTGGTGCCCTCGGGTCACGAGGAGGAAACGCACGGCCCTGCCGGCCGCATTGGGCTCCGGGTGTGAGCAGGACGCACACAGAGGCACGGGTAGACAGGTGAGAGAAGGCGAAACCGAGCGCGGTGGAGGTGAGCGATGCGGTGTAGAAGGGCTCGAGGAGCGAGGGAGGGGAAGAGTAAGACGCGACGCGGTGGAGGGGATGATAGGGCCCGAAGGAGCGACGAAGACGGGACTATGCGATTGTCTGGCTCGAGGAGAAAGGGAGAGGAACGGTTGTACGAGTGGTAGGGTTGGCCTGTGTGCGGATCGGCGGACTGGAAGAGGGGGAAGGGCCCCGAGGTAAAGAGGGCCCTATCAAGGTGAACCACTTACACTTTACCGACTGGATTACACTAAGCGATCGAACTCGGGCTCGGAGAGGAGAAGGAAGGGTCGCCGCTCGCATTGCGTGCGATCCCCGAGAAACCGAGTAGGAGTAAGAAGAGGAACGGAACGCGTGGAGTGAAGGGCAGAATGGCGATAGCGGGTAAAGAGAGAAGGAGGAAACGAGCGTTTCTCTAGCGCGGCAGAACTCGTTTGCCTGCGAGACGAGGAGAGGAGACTGTTGTCCATCAGCTGATGCCGACATGTTGCTTCGTCGCGATTGTTCGCGCGGAATTCGTGCTGCTTTCGCTTCACCGATAGCAGGATAAAATAGTTTACTGCTTAATCTCGGATACTCGGTTTTACAGGACGGTTTTATGGAAAGTTATGCGAAACGATCTGGGGCTGGGTAACGCGGGCCGCAAGAAGGTCCGGAGAGAAAGAGAAAGATTCACCGAGCTTTATTATGCATAAATTTACGAGCGGAGAGTTTATTTGTACAAATCGTAGCCGCGTTTCATTGAACGTTCGATAAAGTTTCCATGCTAACTCTGTTTAGACGAGGGAAGTTGTTGCACCGAACGTACGGAAATCGGCCGGTTTTTACGGTCATTCGACTCTGTTGCATCGAACGTCTTCCGAGTAGAATCTGACGTGCAGGTTTCTACCGAGAAATGTTTAATCCTGTTCGCTTCGGTCTAAACGCCCGTTTATTCGGTATCCCTTTCGAAGCCAGCGAAACGGCCAGCAGAAGGCAAACGAGCGGCGTTCGAAGTCGTGAAAGTGAGTCTGGAAGTACCAGGGACACGTGTAACGATTGGCATTCGATTCCCTGTCTCGCATATCTTTTCACGGATTAATGAACGGTGAATGGTCGAACGATGATCGAACCTCGGTATTAATACCGCTGATAAAATGTTCGAAAATTCTTCGAAACTTTCCAAATCATCGGTACTGTTCGTCGAAAGATGATTCGTTCGTTCGTGGAAACTCTGAAGATCCTCCGTGTTCGAACGGCACTCGACAACGTCGGGAATTTTCGTCACACGTTGGAAACGATTCAAAACGTTCCGCGTAGCCCTGTTCGAATCGAGGTTAAAGGTCGCCTGCGATGAGAATCTAAGCTCTCTTCGGTGACTGTGCGAGCATCGAATTGCGCCGCAAGTGACCGGAAAGCAGCCTCGAGTGGTGAATCCGGTGAAACGAGATGAAAAGAAATCACTCTGCCTCCTTTACTCTCTGACCCCGCCTCGTACATTCGAAACCAACTTCGTAGGCGTGTTTCGTGACTTTTTCAAAATTCCCGCGCGTGTTTTACGCGCTCTCTCGTTAGCCGTACCTGTAGGTCGCTCGAATACGAAATGGAACGGTTGGGTTCCACGCCCATCTCGACGTCGCTTTCTCGAATTCCGCGCGAAAAAAAAAAGACGAAAGAAAAGAAAGAAAGAACGACTGATTTATTACGTGGTGGGTCAATTGAAAACACCTGCAATTCCACCGCTTCCCGCATTGCGGTTTCGCAATCGATCCGCCGGCTTCGATTAATATGCCCCGTTACACGATTAGTAGGTTGCGCGAAGTTTATTACCCGGCCGCGTTGGAAAAATTGCGACGCGAGAAACTACGGCCCTCTAATAAATTCCTGGAGGTCGAGAAGTCATCCCCTGCCGGTCGGAAATGCGACCCAATTGTCGGCCATCGATTCCTCTTGCCCACTCGCGAAACCCACTTCGACTTTCCGTCTCTCCTTCTTTTCTCCTTCTTATTTTTTCTCCTTCTTATTTTTTTCTTCACTTTTTCCCCCTTTTTTTGCGCCGCTTTACCTCCACAAAGACCTCGTTCGTTCGTAGCGGCGACAAGTGGACGCCATCGCGTCGATGTGTAAATCGCAGGTCTTATTAGAATAGACCGCTTGATCAAAGGCGCGCCGCGTCGCAAGTGGTACGCGCTACTTTCTCAAGGTGATGAACTTTACGTTCACGTACGTACGTAATTTTAAGGTACAGAAGTTCGTGATTTCTCTTAATTGTAGGTTTACTTCTACTTCTGCAACGAGCAGAAGTTGGTCATCCAGGTCTCGAATAGAGCGATCAAAATTGTTTCAATCTAACTTTCGAAGAATTTACGAAGCGTGTGTGTAGGTATGTATAGAGGGTTTAAAGATACACTTCGACGAAAAGGAAGTTTCTCGGAAAAGCTACAGCAACGTTATTTTTACGAGGGTGAATAAAAACGGCGGTGGTGGTGCGAGAAATTCCGAAATTATTCTGCAAACATCGTGGCGAATTTTTCGCAGTGTACCGTCAGTTTTTCTCCGACTTCGCAACTTCTTTCCCCTCCAGAAAAATATCGCCGCGAAAGCCAGGCGAGGAGACTACAGTCCGTACAAATTTCCGGACTTGGCCAAATCGTCTGCGATATTGCTTAAAAAATCTTCGCTCGTGCTGCTGAAAAGCGAGGGCTTTATGATCGCGCGGGCGAGCGTATACGTGCCGTCGTAACTTTCTCAGGGAGAGAAAGCGAGAGCTGCACAGGTGTAGAGAGAAAGGGGAAACTGTATTCTGTGCAGCAGAACGACGAAGAGAGAGAGAGAGAGGGAAGGAAATCCACACGACAGAGGCAGAAGACGTAAAATGTCGTGCGCGCACGCCTGCTCGTAATTGCAGTTTGCGTTTCTCACGCGAGGATCTTCGACGTGATCTTCGGCTCCGTGGCGTGGCAAAGCCTGCGAGAGACCGTGATAATTTCCGATGCGCGATAAAACGGTTCGATTTATGTCACCGCGGTGAAACACGATCGCGGCAAGGGATTTTGGCAAGAAGCTCGCGATGGGGTTGCACCAGACGTCTCTATGGGGGTTGCTTTTCATTATTTACAAGCTTCATACAGCCAGGCTGCGCACGGCTGACAATAAAACGCAAGGATAGAGGGAAATCCGAGTTCCGTTCGATGCGTCGCCTAAGTTATAGACAGCATTAAGAATTTCAATGCCAGAGACCGTTCGTCTGGAGATAAATAACGAACGTAGCGGTGAAAAAAAAAAGTCGATAGATAACGCCCAAGCTCGTTGTAATACTAATTTCAACAAGCATAACACACGTAGAGAAAGGATGCACCGTTTTTGCAATCTACCTGTTTCCCGAATATTTGCATATCGAACAACTGTTCCGTAATGTCGTTTTACGAATAGCATTGGAAATTTTATTTCGCAATATTTCAACACGTTTCGAATACGATATTACTGAATGTTTTACTAGAGACGTGGAGATAAAGCGGAAAACTAGCCACGAATCTACCGATCACGATCGAATTAGACGGCGAATTATTCTTACGATCATCGATATAAGAAGCGTGTCTTCCTCCGTTTACGAGGAAATTCGACCGTCGAAGACTGGCAATATCGTCGTCAGTTCGTCCCCGGGACCATCAACTGCTTTTATCGTAAACGTGATAAAAATGCGGAGGCGGTGGTGTTGCGCAAAAATGTACGGCGTATTAGCGCAATTACGTGGCCCGCGGTGTCGTTTAATTACCGATAATAACGATAAAAACGAGTCAGCTCGTAGTAGTTGCCGGGTAAGAGTATAATCCTCGTCATACGTTCTTTTACAACCTGAAATATCGTCGTTCCCCTCTCCGGTGCGCGACGGAATGTGCAAACATTCGCGGTTCAGTCCGCAAGGTTCCCGTCGACGTTTTCAACCGGTGACGCAATCGTTTCCGACGTATTATCCGATCACGACGATTACCGTTGCGCATAATTCTAGGACGTTGAACGGTTCGACTTGCGGCGCTAATGTTGTCGCCGTCGCGGGAACCGCGTTCTTTGATTTTATCGCTGGAATTCGAAACGAACGTTCGACCCGCGGTTCTGTGTAATCCACGGCTTCGTGACAGTTTCACGCATACCCCGGGTGAATGCTTAAAATCGCGACATACCGACGGGGTGAAGGAGATAAAAGGAAAAACAGGGAAGGTGTCGGCGAGTGGAAGATAAAAAGAGAGAAAGAATTATTTATTTGTGTGTTTGCAATTTATTTTCATACGCGATAAGTAAGATAAAGGCACGGTGAAATTCTTGAAAAAATTTCTGTATCTTTGTATCTCTTGTACTTCTCGATAATTTATCGGTTACGTAAAGAACGAGGTAATAAGATAAATTGTGTTAAACGTGGAGATTATTCGAGATTGATGTATTATAGTTCATTTTCAATTTACGCGGAGGAACCGGATAATATCTGAGTAAAGTAAAATCGAAAGGAAGGCGGAGGGAGGAGAGAAAAAAAAGAAGCGAAAGTAAGAACGGCGGCTAGAGAGATCGGCCGCGGCGTGTTCGGCGTAATTTCACAAAGACAATCGACAGGATCGAGATAATGACCGGCCGTGCCAATCAACCGATCCGGCGAGCCACGCGGATACATTGTTTCCGCGTTGGGGGCCGCGTTACCGCGGAATTATGATCCGTATTTATGCGAGATCGTTATCGCGCCACGGAAACGTTTCTCTCTGGAAAGCATCAGATAACGCGTATTGTTCTCACGAAAGAAGGTTACACCGGAGGAATAAAACCGACTCATTTTCAGGCGACGTTTACGAGCCCTGCCGCCGACTTATGCTCCCCCGTTCCTGCTTTTACGATTTATTCCGCTTTAAATACCCTTCGACCGTGTTCCGGCTTCAAATTTCACTCGGCCATTCTTGTTCGATCTTCGCGTGGAACGCGAGTTCGCGTTTTAACGATTCACTCGTTTTCTCATTCGTGTACGAACAAATGATTAATTCCTCACCTACCGCTACTTTATTATTCTTTCTTTGATTAATCGAGACAAGTCACGTGTACGTATTTTCTTTTGTAGGAGGTGGTCTAATGAACTTTACTCAAATCAGGATGTCGTGCAAAGTAGTTTATTTCGGACTCTTCGGCGTCCGTCTATTACCGAAGCTAACAACCGACTCTCGTCGAATGGCAAAGATATCGTTGGGCCGAACCGATGGGTACTCGGCTCTGGTGCTTGTCACTCGCCAAGAGGCGCAGGCCAAGCCATAAACCGTCCCAAAAAGCCTACACTTTCTTCCTTTCGAGTCATTTATAATATAGAATTCTGCGATTTGTTGCTTAACAATTTGGATTAGAACGGAGATCGTATGGTAGGTACACGTTAGTGCTTCTAATAGGAAATACAAAGGGGTATGATCGAATTAACGATCGCCTGGAGTAATTGTTGTGGAATATATAGTATATGTTTGGAGTTCGCAGCAGATTAGAGATAGTGGTTATTTAATTAACCAGCAGTAGGAAATTTATGGTAACGGGATAACGTCAGCTATAAGGTTTATAGATTTCCGCTCTGTTTCATTTATTGCGTAAACGGGAAATTAAAAGTAATCATGTTCATGGACGAATTGATTCAGTAATCTAGGATGAAGTTCCTGCTCAACGTGAAACAAACGCGATTGTGGTTTGTAATAACTGTGGCTCGTTGGTTGGCATCAATCTGCAGCATTTAAAAATTACGCGTTTCAAACTTACGATAGAATTCAAATTCGAGAATTCAAACATTAAAATATTCAAAAACTTCTAAAGTAAAGTAAGTAAAAATTCTAATATTTAGAAATATAAAAATTCCAAAGTTTTCAGATTCAATACCTTTTTAATTCGCAAATTTAGGATAGTTTCACCAAACTTTTCCCAATTTCGAAAAGTCATTCGGTAAAATTGCCCAACTTGGCGATATCGAATCACTGGCTCGGCCAATCCGGGAAAAGCTGAGGTTGCGCGTACAGCTCGCTGCGTTATTCTTCGGGCCCGATAAGAGCGCATCGACGCGTACACGCGAGCGCGTTGCGCCCTCGAAGCGGAGTTTACGCACGCTGCGTCGCGCACGTGTGATACACGCGTGCTCGCACGAGCTGCTATCGTGAAAACGATTCGAGGAGCTTGCAAACGATTTGCCCGCGCCTCGCTGATCGACGTATAAAGGACCATTTTCGAAGGGGAACGATTAGCGTCGGGGTGCGGCTCGAGCATCGAAAACGTTGCCTTTTCAATTTCATGCTTGCTAAACACTTTTGCCGTTTGCTTCAACGAAGACTTGATTCTTTTGTCCTGTAAATATTATGCCACGATTTACCGCGAACTTTTAATTGTTACGTGCACACGTAAATGTGTGTACGTGTGTACCCGTTTTAAAAACTAAGTTTATCTTTTGCCGGAATATGTGATTTCACGTTTTAATTATAACTCGTTACTCAGAGCAACTTGTTTCGCGTGCGCTTTTTACGTTTCCTGGTTGTTTAAGGCGGCGTCGTGCGTGGCTTTTTCATTTTCTAAGTCTTAAACGCTCTAATTCGCCTGGTGCTTATTTTCCCAAGACTGACTCTGACTGCCTGTTTTAGAATCTTCAAAGACTCATTAGTATCTAAAACACGTGTTTGCTCCTTCTCTATTTACTATTTATTTTGTAATCAAAAATAATTCTTTTCGGGACAAATTACACGGTTACATTTTTATTAACCAATTGCAGAGTACAAATAAATGTTACAAAGTTAACGCGAAAAACAGGTACAGTAAATTCTCTACAAGAGTCAGTAAGTTTGGATTCTACAAGTGACAGTATAGATGGTCCTACGCCTAGGTCTGCGTCATTGCTGCGCCCGTGTTATCTCGCTCGCAGTCAGTCAAGAGTGTAACGCTCCACCAGTCGGTTTCCTTTACGAGATTACAGGGCTCCACAAATCATAATAGCAAAATATAATTT
>NW_017100217.1:0-903 GCF_001263275.1 Habropoda laboriosa | reverse complement strand
TGCAGCACTGCACACGACTGTTTGCTCTTTATTATGCATGTTTCGCCACGTGAAACTAATATACACGAATATAAACTGAAATACTGCTCTTTTCTCGCGGCAAACCTCGTTTTGCAGTATTGCACGCTAATGTTTTCTCATTATTTTGAATGTTTCGCCACGTAAAACGAGTTTTAACGAATATAAACTGAAATACTGCTGTTTTCTCGCGACAAACCACGATTTGCTGTACTGCAAGCTTCTGTTTTCTCTTTATTTTGCATGTTTCGCCGCGTAAAACGAGTTTTAACGAATATAAACTGAAATACTGCTGTTTACTCCCGACAAACCACGTTTTGCAGCACTGCACCGGACTGGTTTCTCTGTATTTTGCATATTTCCCCGTGGTAAACGAGTTTTAACGAATATAAACTGAATTACCGCTGTTTTCTCGCGACAAACCACGTTTTGCAGAACTGCACACGGCTGGATTCTCTGTATTTTGCATGTTTCCTCACGGTAAACGAGTTTTAACGAATTTAAACTGAAATTCTGTTGTTTTCTCGCGACAAACCACGTTTCGCAGTACTGCAAACATCTGTTTTCTCTGTATTTTGCATGCTTCGCCACGGTAAACGAGTTTTAACGAATATAAACTGAAATACTGCTGTTTTCTCGCGACAAACCACGTTTCGCAGTACTGCAAACATCTATTTTCTCTGTATTTTGCATGCTTCGCCACGGTAAACGAGTTTTAACGAATATAAACTGAATTACCGCTGTTTTCTCGCGACACACCACGTTTTGCAGTACTGCAAATATCTGTTCTCTCTTTATTTTGCATGTTTCGCCGCGTAAACTGAGTTTTAACGAATATAAACTGAAATACTGCTGTTTTCTCGCGACAAACCACGTATCACTGTA
>NW_017100216.1:621269-632765 GCF_001263275.1 Habropoda laboriosa | reverse complement strand
TGTACAAATATGTACATATATGTAGAATAACTGGAACGAATTGTAGATATTCATTTTCTAGTGGAACAGCTGTTTAAGCAGCGCTTAAATCGTAATTAGCGTGTGTTTGACGTTTGAAACGTAGTAGAAATTGCGCTGCAATGTATTACGCGAATTGAGAGGAGGGTGAATCGTGTGTACACACAACGTCGCGCCATAATTAAGCAATTATGTAACGAGCAGCGTGTAATAAACGAGTATGCAATATCCGATAATCTGGTTCGAGGTAAGGAGCTACCTGGATCAAAATAATTCGTTCTGAATATCTTTCAATTAACTAAACAATTTAGCTTAGCGTAGGATAACGTAATTTCGATGAGTTAGGTACTGGAAAGTCTTTTTTTTTTTGCTATCTATCGTAGAATAGTATCTAATATTGACCTATAAGTGTATAGATTCACTGGTGTATCACAATTGCATTATTTGGAAAAAAGTTAGCGTGATTTTTCAGTCAACAAATCTAATTTTTTAAGTTCCTGACGAATTTTATAATTTAGATCGACATTTCCAACGAACCTTTTTTGATAAAAAAAACTGAAGTTCCTTCTCATTTCACAACCTATTTCTATTTCTTTTTGGGAAGACTATTATGGCGTCTTTACAGTATTTTTTGGGATTTTTTATTAAAAAAACGTAAGTTTTTTCTCATTCCACAACCTTTTCTACTTTTGGTGGAAGACTATTATGTCCTTGCTATAGTATTTTCTTGGATATTCGTTAAAGTATATTTCACTTTCGGCACGAATTTACGGGACGACCTAATACATATTAACGTATTTTAAATTAAATTAACTACTATAAATCTTATTCATTGAAAATATAAGTATTAAAGGTAATAAATTTACTTATAAGGTAATAATAAATTTCTTTAAAATGACCAGAGTTCCCAAATCTGATGCATAAGGTTGGCGTTAGCGGAAGGTTTTATCAGGTTAATTGTTCACTGAAGTCCGTTTTAAAATCGTCAAAATTCAAGTAGCACTTGTTAACAGAAAGGGTGTACAACCACAACGTCGCTTCTCTGACTCGTGAAAAAATAAAGGACGTCGGATGGGAAGTTTTACCACATCCTCCTTGTAGTCCAAACCTGTTTCTTTATGACTGTCGCTTATTTTTGTCTCTGTCAAATTTTTTCTGCCGGCAACCACTTTGAAAACTATGTCGAGATTGAAACAGCAGTTAATTCATTTTCTTGCCAGTAAAACTCAATATTTTTATATTAACGGAATATATTAGGAGTAGAAATGAATTCTTTAGAAATCTATTCACATAATTGATTCAAAACCACCGAATTTCTATCGCGATGGTATTCACAAGCTGCCAAAAAAATAGCAAAAGGTAATCAACAATAATATAAAAAAAACCATTTCTAAGATTTTTAAAAATCTTCTCCAAGAATTGTAAATTCCGTTCCATAATCCGAGTCGCTAGTAACCCAACTTTAATTATTGATGCGACGTAAAATAAATAAAGTAGAAAAAAGATAACGCAAATTATTTCAATCTTTTTTCATTCTTCGATTTCACCCAAAAGTCGGAAAGAATTCATATCTACACTTAATACAAGCTCACGGAGCATTGACAATGAGTTATAGAAACAGGTGATTACTTCGTTAAATAAAATTATGTTTCAAGAAACTTCGAATTACCTCAATTTTCTACTATAAATCCACACGAACGTTTCTCCTCCACCTAATATCTTCTAAAATTTGTACAAAATTCATCGAACGAGATAGAGTTACAAATTGACGGAGCAAAGGAAGAAACGAGAAAACTAAAGTAGAAAGGAGCTCATGAAACATTTAGCTTTTCATTAGAACTCGGCAAACTCGCGGTAGAAAATTTTTCAAAGGCGTCGGCGTGTAGAAAATCTTCGGAGACTGGACGTTGGTCACTGTTCTTCCTACTTTCTTTCATTCTTTCTCCCGTTCTCTGTGAAACCAATCCCGTGGAATCGATAACACTCTTTGCTGCACACTTCAAAGTAATAGGAACTCTCGGGATACTATTATTTTACCCTTTCCCCCTTTTTTCCCCATTCTAGCACACCGTATTTCTCCACGACGCGAGCTTCCATCGCGACAATCAAATGGAAGAAGCAGAAAATACTCGAAAAAAAAAGAATTCTCTCCCTCGAGAAAAACACACGATCAATTATTTCTGATAAACTGAAAACTATCGCGCGAAAATTAGGCGCGACGAATAGCACACCGTATTTCTCCACGACGCGAGCTTCCATCGCGACAATCAAATGGAAGAAGCAGAAAATACTCGAAAAAAAAAAAAGAATTCTCTCCCTCGAGAAAAACATACGATCAATTATTTCTGATAAACTGAAAACTATCGCGCGAAAATTAGGCGCGACGAATAGCACACCGTATTTCTCTACGACGCGAGCTTCCATCGCGATAGTCAAATAGAAGAAGCAGCGTGAAAATCTCGAAAAAAAAATTCTTTCCCTCGAGAGAGAAGAACACACGGTTAATTATTTCTCTTAGACTGAAAATTAGGCGCGACGAATAGCACACCGTATTTCTCTACGACTCGAGCTTCCATCGCGACAATCAAATGGAAGAAGCAGCGTGAAAATCTCTAAAAAAAAGAATTCTCTCCCTCGAGAGAGAAAAACACACGACTGATTATTTCTCTTAGACTGAAAACGAATCTCGCGAAAATTAGGCGCGACGAATAGCACACCGTATTTCTCTACGACGCGAGCTTCCATCGCGATAGTCAAATAGAAGAAGCAGCGTGAAAATCTCGAAAAAAAAATTCTTTCCCTCGAGAGAGAAGAACACACGGTTAATTATTTCTCTTAGACTGAAAATTAGGCGCGACGAATAGCACACCGTATTTCTCTACGACGCGAGCTTCCATCGCGATAGTCAAATGGAAGAAGCAGCGTGAAAATCTCGAAAAAAAAGAATTCTCTCCCTCGAGAGAGAAAAACACACGACTGATTATTTCTCTTAGACTGAAAACGAATCTCGCGAAAATTAGGCGCGACGAATAGCGAAGAATTTCGATTTAGTTCGACGGATGTAATCTTCGGAGAAGAAAACGCGACTACGATAAGTCGGATAAATCTTTCTGGATTAACGGTAAACGGACAATAGGAGGTTTTATTTAGCGGAAATCCCCTCTTTCGATACATTTTCGAGTATCAGTAGGGAAAATCTTTTGGTTATCTCGCGTCGGAAGCGGAAACTGGGAGTGAACGTGTGTCAGGTTCGCGGGCTGGTTACCTTCTATCATAGCAATCTATTTATCCCGTTAATTGGAATCTCATTAACCGGAAGCAATTCGAGTTCGCTCTGTGCGACCGTCTTCGTTTAACGCTCGATTCGTAGTAATTGACGTAAACTGGTTAATCAATCGTTGGGTTTCCTCCCCAGTTTCTTCTCCTTTTCTCTAGTCTTATCTTTCAATTTCTCCTCTCACCTCTCTTTTCCCCTTTTCTCTCTCCAATTAGTAAATTTAACGGCTCGTTGACACGGCAAATTCTACCGCGGAGAATTTCGTACCATTTTCGAAATTACCGTGTCAAGGACATAAATTGTTTTTCCCTTTTCTTCACGACTGGGAAAAAGGACGCAGAGAAAGAGAAGGCAAAGCTTATTACCTTCGTACTTGTGGCAGTATTAGCTGGGACGTGTTTTTACACGCTTCTACGCAGATTCGCCGTAATCTCCGAATTTTCTCCCGCAGTTCCGGACAGTCTCGTGGTTGCCCGATGCTTATCAGCAGATCGCGGAATTGCGCCACTTGGTTGTTGATCTCCTGTACTTGCTGCGAAATGAAAAGGAGAGAAAAAAGAAAGGGAGAAGAAGCGAGAACGCGCGATTAACCCGGTTTTCACAGCGGGATTGTTGTTTAGCCGATGTATCCGCCGATCGCAAACATGCTCCGTTATTCACAAAACCCCGGAGATTAAACATCGCCGGGATCATAAACCGTGCAATTTGATACGTGACTGACGATTATTACGCGATAAACGAAGTGACACACAGGTTTGTTACTGTCCATACGAATGATCGTTTTCCCTCTCGCATTCGAATACGGAACAAGTTGTAATTTTATTACGAGAAAGAGACACATCTATACGCGTTCGTACATCGATCTACGTAAAATGTTACTTCTACCACGAGAAAAATAATTGTTAAATTACCAGAAGAATAGCCTTGTCCGTTTTCTCAGTCCTCTCGTCTTGACTGTGAACTTGAACTTGAGAATGATGACTCGGGGCATGAGTTTGGGCCTGACTCGTGCTCACCGACGGTACCGGCGATTCCATCGTTAATTTCCCTCTGAGCGATACTGTTTCGATTGTCAATGGTCACGGAGCAATCAACAATACAAATGACGCTTGCGAATATCGCAATCTGCGTTGTCTCGAGATTACATCGAAGGGAGAGACCGCGGGAAGTGCCAGATCAATTCACACCTCTAGACACCGATATTCAAACACACACGTAACTTCTTCCTTTTTAATACTTCACGATCTCACGTTAACGTTCGATCTACACAACTTCTTTACGGCAAACTTGTGCTTTATAGAAACACGCTGTTTCATCGGGATTTCCCCTGTTTCCGAGAGAACGTCTCAGTTTGACGTGATTTTCGAGGAGAGACCGGTGTTGTTGGAGAACGAGCAACATTTTCCACCGACAACTCGAACACCACTGAGAACCGAATCTTCGTCTTCGTCGACAGTGAGATCGGAGATCTTCTTAACCGAGGAATATCGAGTGAACGGCATTTGCATGATCCCCGTGGTCGGAGCGATGCAACTGTGCGCGAACACAATATCTCTCTCTGTATTCACAGAGGCAATCTCTCCCTCCTCTCGAAAAAGGAAGAATAACACGGAAACACAAATGAATCGGCGAACGATTTAAACAGAGAGCGTGTGTATGTGCGTGTCTTTTCGGAGTAGAATTACTGCTTGTGACGACGTGGTCGTGGTAAAATTCTCCAATGAATCGAGCGAAGTATTCTCAGTATGAATCTGGTGAACGTGAACGTGGTTCCGTATTTTCGTGGATCGGTGCCGGTATCGTTACCGATGTTCGATTTCCTGCTGTTTCTTCCTGTTCCTCTCGACGTGGTTGACTTCATCTTTCTCGGTGAGATTCACGTGAAACGGAATGCTCGAAACGCGTTCACGTTCGACGAAACGATCGCGTACCTTTTTTTCAAGGATGCACGAAACAGTTTTCGCAACATTGTTATTATCCGCGAGTTCCCCCCGTGGAACGATATGCGCGCCGTGCCAGCACACGCGACAAACTGAAACGTGGGTTTTGCTCTCGAGCTCTTTCACTGCCGCGATTCCCTCTTTAAGAGCGCATGTCTGACTTGGTCTGTCAGTCTACTACTGTCGCGTATCTATTATACGTCTACTTTCCCCTCTCTATTTTCTCTGCGTGCACACACAGCCAGATATGCGTGTGTGTTGGACGAATTTTCAGAACACTTAACGTAAAGTATTTATTCACCTAATGTCGTTCGCGCGGAACTTTAGCTTCGTTACACGTTTAACAAGAGAGGAGAGAGAGAGAGCACCGCGTTCCGTGTTTTGTCCATCGTTCTACAGCGATATGAAAGGAGAGACAAGTTCGAGTAACGACTCGCAACAGCTTTCGCATAGTTCTACGGCAGTTTGTCTGCTGTACACTCTTTTTCTCTGCGCGTTTATAGCGTGCACGGAACGACACGAGGTAGCTAGAGTAAATGCGACGCAGCGGAAAACGATAACGCGATGCAAAAGATTACCGCGTACCGGTTTTTTTCTTTTTTCTTGCACGGGAGAGAATGAAGGAGGTAGCCGGCTTTTACGTATGGAAAAGACGATGTACCTCGGTGAAAGAAAAGGCTAATATCGCGCATCCGTTGTGTAGGAACAAAGTCATGAAATGTAACTGGAAGGCGGTAATATCGCTTCGGTCTTTCTTTTTTTTCTTTCTTTCTTTTCGGAAGTCTTTGTGTTCTCGTGTTTCTTTGGAAATGATAGAAATGATAGTATGGAAGAATCACGAATTCATTTGCAAATGAATTTCTAATTTTCCTTTCTTTTCGGACGTCTTTGTGCTTTCGCGTTTCTTTGAAAATGATAGAAATGACAATGTGGAAGATTCATAGATTCGAGGAACGGTTCAATTTTCCACTGTTATTCTCGGTGTTGCAAATTTCTAATTTTCCTTTCTTTTCGGACATCTTTGTGTTCTTGTGTTTCTTTGAAAATGATATTCTCACTGTTGCAAATGAATTGTAAATTTTCCTTTTTTTGGACGTCTTTGTGTTGATAGAAATTTGTATGGAAGATTCGCAGATTCGAGGAACAGTCCAATTTTCTACTACTATTTTCGGTGTTATAAATGAATTTCTAATTTTTGTTTTTTTTTGGACGCCTTTGTGTTGAGAGGAATTCGTATGGAAGATTCACGAATTCGAGGAATGGTTCAATTCTCTTGCTGTTATTCTCGGTGTTGCAAATGAATTTCAAATTTTCGTTTTTTTTCTGTGGTCTTTGTGTCCTCGTGTACCTTTGAAAATGATAGGAATAACAGTATGGAAGATTCACGAATTCGAGGAAAGGTTCAATTCTCTTGCTGTTATTCTCGGTGTTGCAAATGAGTTTATAATTTTCTTTTCTTTCCGGACTCCTCGCGTACCTTTGAAAATGATAGGAATAACAATGTGGAAGATTCACGGATTCGGGGAACAGTTCAATTTTCCACTGTTATTCTCTCTGTTGCAAATGAATTTTAAATTAAACCAAGCCCCCGAATTGCCAGCTCAAGATCTTCTTCCTCTCTACGTAGGAAAGTAATTACACAGAGAATTCGTGTTATTAGCGAAAAGGACACTTTCACGTGCCGCAACGGATGGAACAGAGAGAAGCATGGAAATAAATAGGGATGTTAGTGTGCTGGCGAACGATAGCTTTATAGAAACACGCTGTTTCATCGGGATTTCCCCTGTTTCCGAGAGAACGTCTCAGTTTGACGTGATTTTCGAGGAGAGACCGGTGTTGTTGGAGAACGAGCAACATTTTCCACCGACAACTCGAACACCACTGAGAACCGAATCTTCGTCTTCGTCGACAGTGAGATCGGAGATCTTCTTAACCGAGGAATATCGAGTGAACGGCATTTGCATGATCCCCGTGGTCGGAGCGATGCAACTGTGCGCGAACACAATATCTCTCTCTGTATTCACAGAGGCAATCTCTCCCTCCTCTCGAAAAAGGAAGAATAACACGGAAACACAAATGAATCGGCGAACGATTTAAACAGAGAGCGTGTGTATGTGCGTGTCTTTTCGGAGTAGAATTACTGCTTGTGACGACGTGGTCGTGGTAAAATTCTCCAATGAATCGAGCGAAGTATTCTCAGTATGAATCTGGTGAACGTGAACGTGGTTCCGTATTTTCGTGGATCGGTGCCGGTATCGTTACCGATGTTCGATTTCCTGCTGTTTCTTCCTGTTCCTCTCGACGTGGTTGACTTCATCTTTCTCGGTGAGATTCACGTGAAACGGAATGCTCGAAACGCGTTCACGTTCGACGAAACGATCGCGTACCTTTTTTTCAAGGATGCACGAAACAGTTTTCGCAACATTGTTATTATCCGCGAGTTCCCCCCGTGGAACGATATGCGCGCCGTGCCAGCACACGCGACAAACTGAAACGTGGGTTTTGCTCTCGAGCTCTTTCACTGCCGCGATTCCCTCTTTAAGAGCGCATGTCTGACTTGGTCTGTCAGTCTACTACTGTCGCGTATCTATTATACGTCTACTTTCCCCTCTCTATTTTCTCTGCGTGCACACACAGCCAGATATGCGTGTGTGTTGGACGAATTTTCAGAACACTTAACGTAAAGTATTTATTCACCTAATGTCGTTCGCGCGGAACTTTAGCTTCGTTACACGTTTAACAAGAGAGGAGAGAGAGAGAGCACCGCGTTCCGTGTTTTGTCCATCGTTCTACAGCGATATGAAAGGAGAGACAAGTTCGAGTAACGACTCGCAACAGCTTTCGCATAGTTCTACGGCAGTTTGTCTGCTGTACACTCTTTTTCTCTGCGCGTTTATAGCGTGCACGGAACGACACGAGGTAGCTAGAGTAAATGCGACGCAGCGGAAAACGATAACGCGATGCAAAAGATTACCGCGTACCGGTTTTTTTCTTTTTTCTTGCACGGGAGAGAATGAAGGAGGTAGCCGGCTTTTACGTATGGAAAAGACGATGTACCTCGGTGAAAGAAAAGGCTAATATCGCGCATCCGTTGTGTAGGAACAAAGTCATGAAATGTAACTGGAAGGCGGTAATATCGCTTCGGTCTTTCTTTTTTTTCTTTCTTTCTTTTCGGAAGTCTTTGTGTTCTCGTGTTTCTTTGGAAATGATAGAAATGATAGTATGGAAGAATCACGAATTCATTTGCAAATGAATTTCTAATTTTCCTTTCTTTTCGGACGTCTTTGTGCTTTCGCGTTTCTTTGAAAATGATAGAAATGACAATGTGGAAGATTCATAGATTCGAGGAACGGTTCAATTTTCCACTGTTATTCTCGGTGTTGCAAATTTCTAATTTTCTTTTCTTTTCGGACATCTTTGTGTTCTTGTGTTTCTTTGAAAATGATATTCTCACTGTTGCAAATGAATTGTAAATTTTCCTTTTTTTGGACGTCTTTGTGTTGATAGAAATTTGTATGGAAGATTCGCAGATTCGAGGAACAGTCCAATTTTCTACTACTATTTTCGGTGTTATAAATGAATTTCTAATTTTTGTTTTTTTTTGGACGCCTTTGTGTTGAGAGGAATTCGTATGGAAGATTCACGAATTCGAGGAATGGTTCAATTCTCTTGCTGTTATTCTCGGTGTTGCAAATGAATTTCAAATTTTCGTTTCTTTTCTGTGGTCTTTGTGTCCTCGTGTACCTTTGAAAATGATAGGAATAACAGTATGGAAGATTCACGAATTCGAGGAAAGCTTCAATTTTCCGCTGTTACTCTCGACGTTGTAAATGAATTTTAAATTTTCTTTTTCTTATTTTTTTAGACGTCTTGTATTGATAGAAATTCGTATGGAAGAATCAAGAATTGGAGGAATAGTTCAATTTTCCACTATTATTCTTGCTGTTGCAAATGAATTGCAAATTTTCTTTTCTTTTCTGTGGTCTTTGTGTCCTCGCGTACCTTTGAAAATGATAGGAATAACAATGTGGAAGATTCACGGATTCGGGGAACAGTTCAATTTTCCACTGTTATTCTCTCTGTTGCAAATGAATTTTAAATTAAACCAAGCCCCCGAATTGCCAGCTCAAGATCTTCTTCCTCTCTACGTAGGAAAGTAATTACACAGAGAATTCGTGTTATTAGCGAAAAGGACACTTTCACGTGCCGCAACGGATGGAACGGAGAGAAGCATGGAAATAAATAGGGATGTTAGTGTGCTGGCGAACGATGTGCTCTTTAAATGTTCCTATTAACACATTTTTAGAGCGATAACGACGATAAAATAAAACAACCGAGTAGAATTTACGATAGAATATTTTACCTACTGTCTGTTTCATAGTTGATCAACATAGTTGATCAACATAATTTCTGGCTTTGAAATCACGCGTTCGTTGCTGTCGATCTTGCGTGACGTTTAATTCTTTGATATTCCTATCGGAGAGAACAGCGAAATTATTCTGATGTGCAATTTTAGATGAAAATCGAACGATATGTATCTTATTTCTTTTGATGTTTGCGCACGTTTGTCGGAGACAAAGAATCGACGAGAATCGACCTTTAATAAATGTTCGTTCTACTGTCGCTGAAAAAGCTGATTCAAAAATTAATTCAAGCAGCTTACTTTTCACTTGTAAGAATAAGAAAAAATATTTACAAAAATCTTTTGGAAAAGTCAATTATTGAAAAACTATAATAAAAATTAATTTTATTTTGATTAGTAAGAAGTTATTCGCAATGAATTTTACTTTGATTATTAAGAACTTATTGGCAATGAATTTTACTTTGATTATTAAGAACTTATTGGCAATGAATTTTATTTTGATTGTTAAGAAATTATCGACAATTAAGTTTACTTTGATTACTAGGAAGTTATTGACAATTAAGTTTAGTTTCATTATTAAGAAGTTATTGACAATTAACTTTACTTGGATTGTTATAAAGTTAAGACAATCGATAACGTTTCGGCGTTATTAACTTCGTCTCTTTCAGCTAATAAAACGTGTCACGGAACTTACCGCGTCTATTTGTTTAAACAAAAGGGTTTCGGTGTAAATTCGAGCGCTGTCGTTAATCGTATTGTAGTTAGGAAAGTTCACAGTTTGGTTGATAAAACGTCACGCTCCAGAAATCAGTGCACAAACTCCGCCACAGGTTGTCTGACTCGTTCAGCATTATACTACTGTGCCCTGACTACCCTTTAACTGGTACATTTACAACTCGAATGCAAAAGTCATTTAAAAATACAGATTACACATGTCGTCCAGGCAGAAAATTCTCCTGGCAGAAAAAAAATTAAAAAAAAAAAAAAGTTGATATTTAATTCCAGCGTACTGTGTTTGATGAAATTTCCATTTGGTGTTCGATATGGGAATAAAGCTTACACTTTTGTAAAGCGTATAGTGAGCTCGTTGATAACTTTGACAATAGAATATTCACTAAATTGTCACGTGCAAAGCAGTATAGGAGAGAACACCGGCTCTTTCTTCAAGACCCTTTCTGTCCGGCTGACTTGTTCAACACTATACTACTGCGGCTACTAGGTTCGTTACAGATGTATAGATTGTAGGAAAGAAGAGAGACGATATAACGGAAGTATAGCGAACGACACAATGAGATACGAGGTATAGGTTGTGATCAGGTTTCGAATGTGAAAGGACTCTCGTAAATCGACTATTTCTATCATTGTTCGATGACTTTTCACGAGTTTGTTAAAGTTCGCCAAAATTTTACCACTGTCTGTTTTAATCAATTATGTTAATAAAAAAAAAAAGAAGAAATGAAAGATTTTTGACGAGCTTATTAAAGTTCTCCAAATTCCATCTCTTTCTCTTTCCACTATTTATATTCATAAAAAAAACGAAGAAATTCCAGATTTTTGACGAACTTATTACAGTTTTCCAAATTCTACTTCTTTCTCAATCAATTGTGTTAATGAAAAAAGCAGAATAAATGACGAATGGAGAATGTAAAACAACGTTGACGGCACACTATATGTATAGATATTACATGACCTCTCAACGCGTGCTTTGGAAGACAACGAAACGACTCAACATATAGATACGACAGATAACGTATATCAGGTACAGCACCAAGAGATAAATAGTATACATGGTAACTGAGAATGTAATCACTTTGCGATCGTGTGTCTTTGAATGAAGAAAAACAAAAAAGGCTAGCACCCTGCGATCTTCTGATTCAAGACGCTGATCGAACGCAACT
>NW_017100216.1:612704-621240 GCF_001263275.1 Habropoda laboriosa | reverse complement strand
TGCGTACGGAATGGAGGGGGTGAAACTGTGTCGTAGCAACAGGCGCGTTGAACTGACAGACCAATTTCACGTTAGAACAGCATCCACCGGGTGCATGCGCGATTAAGAGCACATATTAAACGGTTCGCAGATCCATGGAATAGAAGATTCCTGTCACTGATCGATCAGAGTGTACAGGGGAGAGTAGAGGGGACACGAACGTGGGGTAATTTCGGCATTTCTGAAAGTTTATAGCATTGGACTCTCGGCTTCATTAAAAGTACGCAGCGCTGGACTCTCGGCATTTCTGAAAGTTTATAGCATTGGACTCTCGGCTTCATTAAAAGTACGCAGCGCTGGACTCTCGGCTTCATTAAAAGTACGCAGCGCTGGACTCTCAGCGCTGTCAAAAGTGTATAGAAGTATTGGACTCTCAGCACTGTCAAAAGTGTATAGAAGTATTGGACTCTCAGCGCTGTCAAAAGTGTATAGAAGTAATGGACTCTCAGCGCTGTCAAAAGTGTACAGTAGTATTGGACTCTCAGCACCGTCAAAAGTGTACAATAGTATTGGACTCTCAGCACTGTCAAAAGTGTACAATAGTATTGGACTCTCAGCTTGGCCAAAAGTGTATAGTATTGGACTCTCAGCGTTGTCAAAAGTGTATAGTATTGGACTCTCAACTTCGCCAAAAATGTATTGCACTGGATTCTCAGCTTCACCGAAAGTTCATATCACTGGACTCTCAGTTTCATCCAAAGCGTATATCACTCGACTCTCAGTTTCATCGAAAGCGTATAGCACTCGACTCTCAGTTTCATCGAAAGCGTATAGCACTCGACTCTCAGTTTCATCGAAAGCGTATAGCACTCAACTCTCAGTTTCGCCAACAAAACAAGACTTTTGCATATGAACGCGTTTCATCCGGCGATCAGTGTTATACGAGGGACGAAAGAATAAACGCTTCGAAATTTAGAACTTAGACTTTCTATATTTCAATACCTCAGAAGCTCTTCTCCCTTTGACTTACAAATTGAAATTCAATTCTAATTTCGATACAATTTCAACTTTTCCTTTTCGACAGAGTTTGCCTAACAGTGAATATTTAAATGAATATTGGCCAGAACAGAGTGCACAAATTGCGTGGACGGTGGTGCGTCCCGTAAACGGTAACTTTGGGGCAAACTGCATGAAGGATTGATTGGTCGATCAGCATGGCACTAAATATAGCCGCCAGTTAAATACACCACGATGGACCAATCGTAGCGTATTCTGCGTGAATAGGGAACGGAGATTGGTTTTACCTAACTAACGGGGTAAATTTAGCGCGAGGCAAATCATCGGAACTAGTTCGACGCACGAAGGTGTCCCGAATCGATGGGATAATCATTTTTTTTTTTTTTTCATGATACACTCGCGGACTTGTTCACGGTTTCAAGCAGTATCGATCGCGTTTCTCGATGAAATTATTCGCAGAATCTAACATTTTAATCATTTCTTATTACTTCACTAATTAGAATGTTATGTATCTATAAGAATGTTTTAAATGAGGTAACATTTGCGCTGAAATCTGTAATCAGAATAGTTTGAATTTGACTGGAGAAAATTTAAATTTAAAAATTTGAATACTTTGAATTTGATTGGCTGAATACAAATTTGAAACAATGCCCACAAGCGTACAATCCGGCTACGTTTAATTATTTAAAACATCGATTGATACATCGTCACCGATGTCGCTGACTGAATTTAAATCTTGAATAGTTCAAATGTTAAAACTCTCTTCATCGTCGCGATTTCGCATCGCTGAAGCTGTGTAACACGCTACCTTTATATTACTAATGAAACAATGCCCACAAGCGTACAATCCGGCTACGTTTAATTATTTAAAACATCGATTGATACATCGTCACCGACGCGAAATCGTCGTAAAATCGCTCCTCTGCACCTTGCACCGACAGGCGCGATACTACTCGCCTCTAACACGGCAGATTATTTCGAAAACGTTTAATTAATTTATCGAAGTGGAACAACTAACTTTGCAACAGCACGGAACACCGTCCAACATTTAATTGGTACGGTAATTAATATTTTTCGACGATCGCCCTTTAAACGATACACTATTTGATTCCTTTCTCCTTTCTTTCCCCCGGTAACAAAATTTCCACACTTTTCCTCCCGTTTTTGTTTGTTCACGCGATAGTAAAACCAGCCGGCGACGTTTTCTCGGTAAGTCGGGGTAGTACAGCCTCGATAACGAGCGAAATTTGTAACACAGTTTCTAGAGAATCCAGAAGAGCCCTTGACATCAATCATCGCGAAGTTTCGCGAGGCAAAAGTCCATGCGGCAAGAATTTTTCTCCTTATTTCCGTCGTTGCTATCAAACGCGAGTCTTCCTTTTAGCCTGAGTCTAGAAGAAGAGAAAAAAAAAGTCATCTCTTTCGACGAGAGGCTTGAAGAGAGAGAGAGGAGGAGGCTTTTTTTTTAAATATCGAGATTTGCCTAGGCCCCGAGGTAAGACGCGGAACAGCGACGTTGATCATTTCGAATAAAACGAAAGCTGAACTTTATATTCCGTACGTATTTCTCTTCTGAAAAGCAGCAGAGAATGCTTCTTTATACACGAGATTAGAAGAAGGGATACCGCGCTGAAACACGTCCATTTCATTCCTTCTTTCTTTCGTTTGTCATTAAAGTATGTCCATTTGCGAACTACACACACACACACACACACACATCGGTGGCTTTTAATCTTCCAGAGTAATAAAAATATCAATTGAACGAGGTGCACAGAGAGTGAAATCAATTTTTGAAATGGGGGATTCACCCGAAGGAGCCTGTCGTCTGACCTTTCCTTAAGCTGTACTACTTGATTTTCTGAGGTAATTTCATTTACAGAGGAAGGGACCGACGAAAAATACTGCAAAATCGAGACTGTCGTATGATGGAAATTAAGTTGAAATTTATGTGCCTCTGTTAAAAACATCGATTACTATGTTTCCGTGATTAAATTTACGTTTAATTGCGACAACAAGTAGTATTGTGTATAATAGGCGATAAAGGGTCTAGGCGAACAAGCGTGGTAAAAGTGCCCCTAAACCAAATGAAACGTGTGATGCGTCAGTTGAAAGAGCTTCTTAGGAAAACCATTTCGACAAAGTTTTAGCCCTCTACCCTTATTGTTAGGGTAGTTATCGACCTAAACCTCATTTTCATTTCATACTTCATTTTTTCTGTTCTATCCGATAAAAAATTATGAAAAAAATCTGGGATACTATAGCCAGGGTGATACAGGTCTGAGAATTTTTTCAGATTTTTTGAATGAAAAACCTGTTTTTCAAAAATTAAACTACATTTAAAATGCAAAATCTTTTTTATCGAAGTTATCAAATGACAACATTTATATTTTTACAGTAGAAGTTAGCTGCCTGTCATGTTTATTAACTCATAATTTTTTCAAATGTTTTGGAAACATGCGCCTTAAAAAACCACTATTTTTTACCGTTTCGTGCACGTGAGAGCGACCTCTAGTACCAGCAAGATGTCTTTAAATTAAAAAAACAAATATGATTACACCCCTTGAAGGAAGGAGAGTTTACCGAACAATGACACCTTTTTCAAAAATAATCAACGAGCAAAGAAACTGACATCTACAGATCAGATTGTAATTGAAAAGATGTAGGGACACGATTCAGGGACACTTTCACCATGCTTATTCGGCCAGATCCTTTCAGGTTTTATAAACGCGAGGAAGTTTTATTGTTCCATCGATACGGGGATAGCTTCCCGTTTAGCGGTCGTGGTTGGAAAGAATAGAGGTTTCAGAGAGACACAAGTACGGCTCCAGGTACCAGGACCCTCTGGAAAACGGATATCTGCAGCAAATTTCGCGTCATAAACGTCCAGCGCAGCATAGAGACTCTCAGCCTTTGGAGTAGCCGAGTGCATACACCCGGGTGTATGGCCCTTTCAAATATTAATCCCGGCCGTGGCATTAAGGCGGACCACGAACATTCTTCGGGGAGGTTGCTTTCTTTTATCTCTCAATAACGAGAGTAACACCGGGGCTACGAGATTAAATTATGGGCCGCGAACCCTACGTCTATCGCCGTTCACCTCGCTTCTAAGCGAAGCATGAAAAAGTAAGGATCGAAGAAGAAGAATGGAGGAACCGGACGGTGTATCTTGTCGTTCGTTGCGCTTTTCGAAGATGGACTCTTCGGAGAATCGATGTTAACTTGGAAGCACTTGCATAGGGTGAAATTTATTCGATGCACAGTGTTTTTGGGAATGGACAAAATTTGGACGATTGAAGTCTGTGATTGAAAATTTTGGTATCTTAAGGTGCTGTTGAAAGAACGTGGATTTTAATGCTATTCGTAATTTTTACTGAGAATTTTGCTCGATAAGAATCATGAAAATTCTACATGATTTAGATGTCTGTAACGTAACACGTATACTGAATTTATCAATTTTTTAGAAAAATCGGTGCATTTCTTTAAATTTGTTCCATTTGATGTGTTTAATTTGATTAGATTACAAATCTGATCTAATGTTAACTTTAAATGGTCTGTGTTCTTGAAGTTTCTGTCATTTAAAAATTTTTCTAGTGAACGAAACAGAGAGTAATCCAATAATTAGGAGAATATGGTGAGGATGTATTATAGTATTAATTCCCAGTCCAATAATGAAATTCTTCCTATTTTTTTATTTTTCAAATCTAACGAATCAGTAACTTTGTACGGACCAATGGGAAGGTACTTTTATGCTGTACATCTTCAAACACGCTACACAAATTTACCAAACATACTTATACAGATTGTGGATTAAATAAAAAGAACATTATTTTTGAGAATTTTTTTGAGAAGTTATAGTGTTCTAAAGAGTGTCCGAATATTAATAGAAGTAACTATACACGCAGAAAATGAAGTCGAAAAGTTGCAAACGATAATACTTACCAGTAACGCAAATTTATCTTTTTAAAATCTTGCTAACGGGTCATTTTTGACCCGGTCTTCAATTCTACCGTTCAGAAGTAAAAATGTTACGAAAGAATGTCGCGTTACGTGTCTTCTATTTCTTTTCACGCTCTAATTGACGTATAAACGAACGAACAACGAATCGATAGTTATATCAAGGATCGTTATCCTCGATCGGTTTCAGCTTGTCACAAGTTTGTAGATCGTAGACGTTCCGCCAGCCCCCCCCCGAAGGAACGACGACGGTCGATGTAAATGTAAATTGACATCTGGCGTGGATGTATTGTGCGTCAACGAAACGGCATCGTCGAAAATTAGGGCTGATATTAATAGACTCCGAGTGAATTATTACCATCCCGTGTATTCCCCCGTTTCTCTGTATCTCTATTACGCAAGGTCGCCGCGAGTTCTGAATTTCCATCCATCCGTTCGAAAATACGAAAAAAGGCTTCTCTAGCCTATCTCGCTGTCGTTAAATATCGCTCGATTAAACATCGCGCAGTTTTCACCTTTTACGCTGTTTTCGAGCGTTGTCCATTGTGTTTATTAAAAGTCGCGAGCGTATTTCGACGCGCGTAAAACCGAGACGAAACGATTCGAAATAGAATCTATATTAAAATTCTGTGTATTCTGCAAATATGCCTGGGAAGAGAGGAACGGTGACACGCAGTTAACTCGACTATTGTGCGATTTTTTTTTATTTTGGTGATCGGAGAGGTTAGGTACGTTCTTTAATCCTTTTACTGTTAGAGACGACTGTAGTTGTTTGCTGCGAAGCGATTTGTTTATTGTAAGGACGACTATGGTAGTTTGTGATAAAATAGTCAGTGCATATTGTGAGGGATTATAGTTATTCGATATATGAGTAATGCCAAAGCAGTTGATTGATGCTTATATTTTTATATTTAAAATAAGTTTCCTTAATAATTAGGCTTAATATCGCTAAATGACAAAAAATTTTTGTGGTCGTTGAGTAATATGTAATTTATTTCAAAAGCCAGTGTGAACGAAATGAACTCTGTACTCTGAAGTAAATCGTTGTAATAATGTAATTGGGTATTATTAAAAATCGTCTTTATCTTTGTTAACTCAAGAACTATAATAAATTAATGCGAAAGTTATCGTCTAAAGTTCCAGGTTTTCCTCTGATTCCAGCTTGTGCTCGAGGGTTAATATACTGACAAAAAGTGTTCAGAATTTTGATGGAGATGGTGTTTTTGAAGAGTTCCGTTTTTTGGGAATTGCGTAATTTTTGATTGAGGCCCACGCGTTAGCTAATCTTGTTTTTGCAAAAATCTCGTATATGATTGAAACTAACTGCGGGTTCAAGTGGAAATTACGGTATCCGGATACAGACATACCGTGTGACCGTTTTTTCGGCAAAAATCACCATAGCGAAAGGGTCAATTAAAGAAAATACTACGCCTATAGAAAAAATATCTACACTCCACTACGTTAATGCTGTTCTAATTAAATCAGCATTTTCTATTGTTTATTTTGTAAGAGATAGCAAATAGAGGAGGATAATAAAAGAAAGGGATTCGCCAATGAATTCCTTTCGTTGAACCGACACGGGGGAAAATTGGGTTTCCTTATTTCCACGGGTATTTTTCACCGCGATATCTAGATTTTTCATTCTTTCTAGCTTAGAAACGGCTCGTTTGACCGTACAACGCCCACACGTTCAGCGAAAACGCGACGACTCTGTTGTATTCCGAGATTTGCATGACGCTTTGCATGTATGCATTCGTTTTGCATCCATTAAAAATCAGGGCGGCGCGGCGGTTAGCGATAATCGAGAGTGGCGGTAGGCCGCGCAATGGAAATGTAAATCTGAAAATGTCTCGACTGGCCGTTTCAAGCACACCATCTCGTTTCACGATCTATCCGAACCTAATGTTCATTCATGCGTCTTAAGGAACCTACCGACACGGCTCTGATAATAGAAATTTTATTTCAATTAAGAGTGTCTTTCGTTTCTATTAAAGGGTTCAAGTGTCTTTTAATCCTAGTCCGTTCTTTCGTTCAACTATGCTACATTTAAAGTGTTTCGGTCAAAAAAGACCGAAAGATATTATGTGCAACAATTTCTGTTACCTTATGAATGTAGAAAATTAATTTTTGATGTAACGTTAAGGGAATATATAATTTACATTAAAGTATCTTTAAATTTATATTAGAATATCCTCTTTTAATTTTTATTAGTGTCATTGATGTGCATTAAAGTGTCTCTAAATTTATTTTAGAATATCCTTAATTTATTTTAGTGTCTTTAATTTACATTAAAGTATCTTTAAATTTATATTAGAATATCCTCTTTTAATTTTTATTAGTGTCATTGATGTGCATTAAAGTGTCTCTAAATTTATTTTAGAATATCCTTAATTTATTTTAGTGTCTTTAATTTACATTAAAGCATCTTTAAATTTATATTAGAATATCCTCTTTTAATTTTTATTAATGTCATTGATGTGCATTAAAGTGTCTCTAAATTTATTTTAGAATATCCTTAATTTATTTTAGTGTCTTTAATTTACATTAAAGTATCTTTAAATTTATATTAGAATATCCTCTTTTAATTTTTATTAGTGTCATTGATGTGCATTAAAGTGTCTCTAAATTTATTTTAGAATATCCTTAATTTATTTTAGTGTCTTTAATTTACATTAAAGCATCTTTAAATTTATATTAGAATATCCTCTTTTAATTTTTATTAATGTCATTGATGTGCATTAAAGTGTCTCTAAATTTATTTTAGAATATCCTTAATTTATTTTAGTGTCTTTAATTTACATTAAAGTATCTTTAAATTTATATTAGAATATCTTTAATTTACATTAGAGTATCTTCTTTCAATTTTTATCAGTGTCTTCAATTTACATTAAACTGTCTCCTTTTAACTTAAATTACAGTATTTTCAATCTGTATTAAAGTATCTGCCTATAAAGTATAAATGCACAGATAGAATCGCAAATACGAATATCCACAAGAACGAGAAGTTTAATTAACACATTTCTTAAAAAGTGATAACGCGAAGAGCACACGTTACATACCTCTATCACACAGAACCCTCAACTTTTCCGCAAATTCCAAGACACATACCCTAGAAACTGCCTTAAAACGTATCAGAAAATTAAGAAACGCTCTCAGGTTGAATTTACGGAAGAGAAGAGATATCAACGAATCCTTAAATTCTACTTCTTATCTCTTAATAATTCCGACGAAGTTTCTCCTTCGGTTTCCAGCGGTCCGTACCACAGTGAACAAGGTTAGGCGCGCGAAGAACTAATTCAACCGGCACAATTCCACCGTAGTTTCAAGTACGAGATATTTCTCCAATTTTTTCCTTTCCTTTTTTTTTTAAACGCTCGCACCACCGTCGTCTCCCCAGTGTGTCCCATTTGCATATTTTCTCATCGATCCTAGGCCACAGTGGCGCGTGAAATACGCGAATTTCGCACAGTCTCGATGTCCCGACTATTCACGAGGAGAGATTAAGCAAGAGTGATGCATAGAACCGTGACAAGTTACACAGAGATAATGCTCTTCGACTGAAGTTCGAAGAAAATCTTCCGTCAGC
>NW_017100216.1:568181-612688 GCF_001263275.1 Habropoda laboriosa | reverse complement strand
AACTTGCCAGAACTTGTGCTTTCGCGCGTAAAGGGGAGAGACAGAGAGGAGAGAGACTGTCGTCGTCGTGACGAACAAAAACTGGAATTGCTGGGAGACGTGAGAGGGAGAGAGAGTGAAAAGGAAAGAAAAATGCTGTCGAATCTAGGGTGTGAGGGAACAAAAAGCGTTAGAAGGCACGAGGTTCGTGCCTAAAAACGATAGCGTGAGGAGGTTAACGGTTAAGTTCTATAGCTCGTGGAAAGAAAGAAGAAAAAACCGGTGGAAAGTGGGGTATAGAATCGGGGCTACGACGCGTTAAGTTGGAACTTGTAATTTTAGTTTGTTTGCAGGCAGATGGACGAAGGGGAAAAGTTTTATATGATATGTTTATTTTGTTTTGTCTGAGATCGATTTGGGCAGTTGTCAGTTGTTTGATGCTTTATTGTATCGATTGCAAGGGTATGTTTCTCTTTAAGGAGGTTTCCTCGAGGCGTTTAAAGTAGGTCAAGTTTGGGAATTTTTTTTGTAGCTAGCTAGTAAAGGAAAAGTTTCGATTGTTTTTAAGGATATGAATGTAAGTTTCAGCTTCTTTTTCCAATTTTTAAAAAGTACGAATATTGCAAAATGGAGGAGTTATTGGGAAATCTCTAGTTACCATGTATGATCCGCTCGTTCACCAAATCTCGAGACCATACGATATATTCAATTCATTCAAGCCATCACTCACATCTTATTATTAAACCAATTCCACAATCTCTTCCGTTGAAATATTGATTAGAATGAATTTATCTTATTTTGTAAACTGTGTACGCAAAATTGAGACTATCGCTTATTTTATAGTACTGTTTTCTTGTAAACTAATTTATCGTAAAAAGCAGAAGGTATTTTATTACTTCGCTACAAATGTGTCGCGCGTATGATGTTCAATTTTCTAACTTAGAACGAACTTATTTTGTTTTATAAACTACATACCTACGCAAAATTAAGACTGTCGCTTGTCTTATAATTTTCGTCTGAACTAATTTATTGTAAAACGCGCACATGATGTTCAATGTTCTATCTTAGAATTAAAAATTGAAAAATTAAGCAAAATTAAAACTATCGCTTATTTCATATTATAAACTGTGTACGCAAAATTGAGACTATCGCTTATTCCATAGTACAATTTTCTTCTAAACTAATTTATATTCTAGCGTTCGGTTCGCGTAATGTTCGATGCTTAAGTGCCGAATCGGTACGCGAATTTATTCACACTTCGATTCATTCAGCGTGAAATGCTAAGAACTGAGACGAATCTGCCTTTTGTAACAACTATTTTATTTTACAACAAGAGTGATAACTTAAGGTGATATTGCGACGTGGCTATCAAATACTATTTTTTCTGTGACCAACTGCCAAATGACGCGCTCCTGCTTCGTGTCCTTGGTTTTATCAACTCGGCCAGTTGTTGATTGGTGGCCGATTTCCTCTGTGGGGTGTAGTTACTGAGTCTTGATTGGTTGAAGTTGTTTAGGTGGGATGTAGCTGTTAGATTTATCAGTCAGTTAGATATAACAAAAATTAATCTAACGCCTTACTAGTGTCGTCGATTCACTTTAAACGGTGGATTTTAGGAATTATCTTTATTTGTTGATAAGTTTTCTTTACACTGTTGGTTTTGCGGATATAAATTGTACGGTCTAAACTTCCTTGTTATGCAATGCTGACTGCCCTTCGTCCTTTTTCGAGGCTGCTTTTATATTGGGGTTTTTGGGAGTTGCAGGTGGGGGAATTTAGGAATGCGTTCGTTAGGTAAGGACCAGGAATGTGTAAGGATAATGGTCAGGACTCGTTAGGATTGAGGGTTCGATGGTACGGGAGAAGAATTGCAGGGACAATGGTTCGGTAATGAACTTAAGGATTCGGTACAAAAGAAATGGGTAGAGTGCATCAGTTTGAGGATCTGCCGGAGATAGGACAGGAATTCGGTGGGAAAGTGGAAAACGCGCAGGTAGTTGTCGAAACTGTACCTGGGATAAGGATCTGTATGCATGGGAGTCGAGGGACAAAGGGATGAGGATTCGACACTAGGAAGTATATATTACTTTTGTATACGTTCGGAGAAATCCGTTTTAGCCTTACCACCTCTGTTTAGTAAAGATCTAAATGTTAATGATACGTGACAAAAGGCCCTTCGGTCCCAAACGGGGTCGTAGACAATATTAGGGCGTAGGAGCATTCTCAGTCCGTAGACAGTGCTCTTACCATCAAGTAGAAAAGCGAACCTTCCTTGTGCCCAATAAAAGTTTGTAGTTTAAAATAAGGATTATTAATTATTTAACAACCAATAACTCCCATAATCCAATAGTAGCTCCTTCCAAGGGAAAGGGATTGTGCTAACATTAGAAATTCCATTTTTTCGGGTTTTTCCCAGGGGTTGCCGCGTGACTTTCCACCGCGCATGTGAACTTTTCACGGGGGGTACGGTACGCGCGAGGGTCCTCGCGATTTCTTGCGAGGCAACATCTAGCTTATTCTATCTTACGAACCACTTAAACTTAAAACGCTTACATCTCAGAACGTCTCGACTCTGTAAGTATAACTAGTACCCGCAGTCCACTCTGTACTCGTGAGAATCAGTGTCCACGGGTACGCGTAGTTCTTAGCTTGGTACCCATTTTCAAAGTGTCTTTTTTATCTTTGGAAAAGGATACCAATTACCAGATCCCACCACGAGGAGGTGACTACGCAAGGGACCCGACAAAAACACATTCCCTACTGGCTACTTTCTATGTACAGAGATACGCGTTTCTCATTCGTAAGAAAAGGAAACAAGACATTTTATCAAAAATTCGTGTCTTATATTTCATTTTCAATCGCTAATCATTTTCTCATTCTCAACGCAATATTTAAAGATTCTAAGGCTTTCATGCTCTCCCTTAATAGGGTAATGAAAAATTATAAATTCAGACACATTCGCGATCACTCGAAAGAACCAACGAGCTTGCACGAGATGTTTACTCGCGAATATCGCGCGCTACTCGGGAGTGATTATGTCGTGCGATAGCTTGACAGAACTGAGTGATCGAGAATCGATTATTCGCGAGAACAATTATCGTTCTATGTTTTAAATCGACGGTAGTGAAAAAGGAGAATAAATTAATTTGCTACGAATGAGAGTCGCGTATCTATGTAAGAAAGCGCGCACATGGTATTCGGTACAATTTTCTATCTTAGAATTAGCTTAGTTTATTTTACGAACTAGCGATAGCTTGACAGAACTGAGTGATCGAGAATCGATTATTCGCGAGAACAATTATCGTTCTATATTTTAAATCGACGGTAGTGAAAAAGGGGAATAAAGTAATTTGCTACGAATGAGAGTCGCGTATCTCTGTAAGAAAGCGCGCACATGGTATTCGGTACAATTTTCTATCTTAGAATTAGCTTAGTTTATTTTACGAACTGTGTTGAAATTAAAACGCACGCATCCCACGATGTCCATCGATGGACGATTCAAATATTTTCGAACTTATTTTATCTTATGGACTACTTAAAGTTAAGATTCGCTTGGTTCTCACATTCGCACACTTTACAGTCGCTTATTCTATATCACGCGCATATATGGCACTCTGTACAATTTTCTGTACATTTTCATACAAAAATTTACATCGAATATCGGTAGAAGGAAGGGAAATATCTGAAAAGATAAAATTCGAGTTAGTGGAGTTCATATTTCAATTGGTAGTAAAAGTGTTCGTACTCTGATAATTAATTTTCAATTCGTGGGGCAATGGGATTCGTTTGTGAACCTGAAATATTTCTCCAGAAAGTATCTAATTGATAAAAAAGAAAAAGGTGCGACTCACCAATTACCACACAGCTGGACATTGTGACATAGATTTGGTTGCGTCTGTTCATCCTCTCAGATCCATCGAGCCTTTGAAATTCCCTCGGTCGACCATTTGCATCCGCCAGGCATCGAATTTTGGTTCCGTCACACGGTTTTGAGTCCTTCAGGCCTTGAATTTGGTTCCATCAGTGGTCCAACGCGAAAGACCCAAAGTAACTGACCAAGATCCAAAGCCACTGACCCACCAGACTTAGAAACCTGTGGAAGTGTCGCGCGAAATTGTGTACGGATCGCGATTTCTTTCAAGTGTAGTTTAATTAGTTGAACTTCATTTAGACCCGAAACCGCGAATTTTTATCATCCTCCATTGTGTCTCCATTTTAGATGGGGTATTTAGCAAAAGTTTAAGGGTTGTATCAACGAAACGCATTCAAAAAAAGGAAAGCAAAACCCGAAAAAAGGGATGAAGCTATTTTATCAAAATCGCGACGCGACGTAATAAATTCTCGTATCGATCGAAAATAATTGGTGTGCATTTCTTACGAGAATTGACTCTAATATTGAATTCACGCGGTATACTAGTCGGGGTACTCTAATAATGGGTGGGCGTTTGCACCTTTAGTGCAGTAGAGTTCGGATGTGAACTCACGTCCTTCGATTTCTTCTTCCAAGTTTTGGTAGTTCAGCTTCAAGCATGCACATGCACACACATATATGTAACCAATCACCAAACCCTCAAAAAATTCACTCACAGTTCGCAGACAGGCAACTGGGCTCTGCAATGTCGATTTCGTTGCATCCTTCCTTCCTTCCTTCCTCTCAGATGGTCATCCTTCCTCCAAGCGTTGATTTTCCAAGACTCACAAACTCACGAATTGTGAGTCACTGTGGAATGGGCGACGCGAAAAGTATCTCGAAACGCGATTTATTTAGAGAGGGAGAAACCGCGAATTTATGTTACTTTAACTTTAACTGAACTTTCATAGAACGCGAGTGAAAAATTGAAAGAAGAGTGAAATAAACGCGGTATGTAAGTTGAATAAAAAGAAAGAGCGCGAATTGGGAGGAAGTGTTAGATAAACGCGGTAAAATATTCAATAATAAGCGAACTAGGGATGAAGCTGTTACTTCAATACGCGATTCACTGACTCTAATCTTTAGAAAAATTGAAAAATTCTCGTATATATTCGAAAAATCGATTATTAATTGCGAAACACTAGGGAGACGGTTTTATTAGGGGCAGCTCAGCTCGTATTTGAGCTGGCAATAGACAATACAACTAATTACTACCATATCGCCAGAGAAAAACCCATTTTGGTAACTCACCGTTCGCAGATTAGGCAGCTGGGCTCTGCAACGTGGATTTTGGCTGCATCGCATCCTTTCGCCAATCATTCCAGTTCCAGTTCATTTTCCAAGACTCACAGACTCACAATGTGTGAGTCACTGTGGAATGGACGACGCGAAAAGTACTTCGAAACGCGATTTATTTAGAGAGGGAGAAACCGCGAATTTATTTTATTGATAAACCAAACTTTCATAGAACGCGAGTGAAAAATTGAAAGAAAAGAAGAAACGCGAATTGGTATCTTTTTCGATTTTACAATAGAAGAAAGTTTCAATAAAATACGCGACGATAATTGGGAAGCATCGGTTAAACGCGTGAAAATATTCAATAATAAGCGAACTAGGGATGAAGCTATTATTTGAAAACGCGATTCACCGACTCTAGTATTTAGAAAAATTGAAAAATTCTCGATAGAAATTCGGAAAATTAGCGGTAAACTACTGAGACGGTTTAATTAGGGCGGGCACAGTGCAACGAGTATAGTCCACTCGTTGCGAATCAGCAAATCACAATACAAAATACAATAATTCAACTAACTACTTCATGCAAATCCTTGGATAGCTGTGAATTATTAGATTACAAAATGACAAATCATAAAATCAATTCAATATCAGAGAAAATCATAGAAAAATTGGAAAAATAAAAGAAATTCGAAAAACTGAAAGAAAATTTCAAATTAGATTCAATAGCTGGAATAAAAGTACATGTTATTAAGCTGTAACGACAAATTTTTCATTAATTTCGATAAATACCTGAAACGCCAAAAATGTTCATTAGTGGAATTCGTTTGAAATCAACGTCCTATTCCTACCCCAAAATTGAAATCTCGATTTCCCTAAACTCTCGTAATAATTTCGGAATTTTCGATTCGAAGTGGAATATTCAAAGTGTGATAATAATTTGCTGATAAATATCGATACTTGGAATTTACTAAAATGTATGTTCAAAATCAAAATTTCAAGTAGAATATTCAAAGTCTGGTAGTACTTGTCCATAAAAGCATTAATAAATGCAGAATCAATTTAGTTTAATTTAACAAAAGTCTAATAGTAATTTTCCAAGTATCGATAATTGAGAACGCTTGTGTATGCTAAGTTTGAGAAGGCAGAGTGTGTACAGTGTGGACATAGGCTAACTAGTAGCCCTCGACCACCCTGTTCACATCTCAGAACCTTTAAGACTAATTTGCCGCGAAGTGTCTATGGCCCAGTATAAAGGGTGAATGATTTCGCGGCACCTCGGCGGGTCCTTATATACCTGCGGTACCCTCTCCCCAAAGTCATTAGCAAAGTCGTTAGCAAAATCGGGGGAGATCCACTACTTTTCGCGGGAGATCTATTATTTTCGCGGGAGATCTATTATTTTTGCGAGAGATCGATTCTTTTCGCGGGAGATCCACTACTTTTCGCGAGAGATCGATTACCTTTCGCGGGAGATCTATTATTTTCGCGAGAGATCGATTCTTTTCGCGGGAGATCCACTATTTTTCGCGGGAAATCCACTACTTTTCGCGGGAGATCTATTATTTTCGCGGGAGATCTATTATTTTTGCGAGAGATCGATTCTTTTCGCGGGAGATCCACTACTTTTCGCGAGAGATCGATTCTTTTCGCGGGAGATCCACTACTTTTCGCGGGAGATCCACTACTTTTCGCGGGAGATCTATTATTTTTGCGAGAGATCGATTCTTTTCGTGGGAAATTTCCATTCTTCTATTAGAATACTGTAATACCGTATAATTTTTTAATTCTCACAATTTTTATTATAAATTCATATTACTACAATTTGTTGTAATATCGCGTATTATCGTTTATACATTTTTGCAACGTTTTTCAATAAATATTTGCGTTTTAAGTTTCTTATTATTTTCTCGTGATGAGACTAAGTTTGTAAGGATTAAATATCAAGCTGACCTGTGGTCATTGATTGAAAACAACCATAGTGCAGGTAAAATTATTGTGTTAAATAATTTTTTCACAAAAATTAGAAGTTTATTCAGCGTTTGTTTCTTATAAAACCATGAAATAATTCATATCATTCGTTTACTACTATTTAAATAAAATTTAATATTCGTAAATGATTGAAAATAAGGTTGAAAATAAGGTCATCGATCGAGAACAATCAAAGTGAAAACAGAATTGCTATATTAAATAATTTCTCATGAAAATCAGAAGTTAATTCAACGTTTATTTGTCACAAAACCACGAATTAATTTATATCACACGTTTTCTCTATTTACAACGTTTATTTTCTGTCTCGCGTTATTTTCTCCGCGTGAATTCTGTATTTAGAAATGATTTCACTCCGATCTAATTTACTTAAATTCACGTTTCGATACAGCACATTCGTTATTCCGACTAAATTCCCGAAATACAAAGAGCAAAGAAAAGCGGGTGTAAACATCCATCGCAATTTAAACAATATTCTTCACACAAACAGGACAAATTAATTGCGAAAACAGTTAATTAGGTCAATGAGGATCGAATGGCGATCATCGTGACTGAGGAAATGGATCAAGCGGAGTCGTGCAAAAAAAAAAAGAGAAAGAAAAAACAGAGAAAACCGAGTCAGTTATAAAATTCAGCCTTCGTGGAACGAACAGGATGCAGTTAACCGAGGGAACGACTTAAAAGAAAGGGAAGGAGCTTAAATTTGTGTGTCACTGGGTCAATCGAGGGTAAGGTCATCGTCGCCACACAGGATTGTACCTATCGAAATGGAATGCGAGACAAAATGGCTCGTTTGGTAAAAAAAAGAAAAAAAAAGAGAAAAATAACAGAAAAGCGAGGGATAATAAAAGAGGAGGTAGATAGAACACGTGAACGGTCGTGGACGTGGCGACCATAAGGCGCATTAGGCTATGTCCGACATTGGATGTCGTATAGGGACGAAATCGTGTCGTTATCGTTAGGCGCAATCTGGGACCTCACTCTCTGTGAGGTCATATTTCAAAACCTTACTCCTCAGAAATAACAATATTAAAGGCAGCCTAGTTATGGTTGCAAAATAAGATACTTAATTTCAATAAATTTAGAAAATAATGTGCATGAATTGGATTATTGGGGCTACATTTTAAAACTTTACTTTTCACACACAATAATATTAAAAACAGCCTAGTTATGGTTGCAAAATAAAATACTTAATTTCATTAAACTTAAAAAAGAAATTTGTACGAATTTGATTGCTGAGGCCGCACTCTCTATGGAGACACATTTTAAAACTTTACTCTTGACAAACAATAATACAAAGAACAGCCTATTTATAGTTGCAAAACAAAATACTTAATTTCAATAAACTTAAAAAAAAATGTGTACGAATTTGATTAACTGAAATAGACTTGTTCTTTCGAGGCCTCGTAATGGTGTCACGTTTAAGGCCTCCAAAAGTATAAATGCGATCCTGTAAAGATGGTCGGCGGATGTCGTATAAAAACACAAAAAGAAAAAGAAGAACGATCGTATTTTTACCGAATGGTATGACCACGGAGTTACGAAAATGAATTGTTTAAAATTGAATAAGCCTGGATAAGTTTGTAATCCAATAAGCTATGGTTGTAAACTATGCCATTCACGACTTTCCTCTCTTCCACTTTGAGCTTCGCCCTCGAGCGTTCGACAAACCTCTCTCTCTCTCTTCATCTCTATGTGACTCTCATCTTAACGTTATTAACCACTCGAACTGTTGTCCGATCTCTGTGTTCTCTTTGTCCAACATTTCCCCTCCTACGTTTCCTTTCCTTCTCGCTTTCTCGGTCTACCTTTTTAATTCCTCTCGTTTAACGTGGAGACACGGCGATGAGAGAAACTGAACACACTTTGTATATTTTTGGAAACTTGTTAATACAGGTAGTTCTCACTTTGCGAATTTTCATCTTTGCGCATTTTCATTTGTTCGAATTTTCATCTTTGCGAATTTTCATTTGTTCGAATTTTCATCTTTGTGAATTTTCACATTTTCGAATTTTCATCTTTGCAAATTTTCATCATTACGAATTTTGATCTTTGTGAATTTTCAACTTTACGAATTTTTATCTTTGCGAATTTTCATTTTTCACAATTTTATATCTTTGCGAATTTTTATCTTTGCAAATTCTTATCTTCACGAATTTTTGGTCCCTGAAGAGGTTATTGTGTTATCCTGAAGCCTTTTGCTTTTAGTAAAGAATGTCTTCTTCGAAGCACACTTTCTACTAATCTTTCTCAGAAATCCTAATTAACCTTATCCTACTCTTCCTACTGTCTGCACCAAAAATTATCAATAAAATTTTTTTTTGTTTAAGACTCAAACACACAAATCCGAAAGTGTGAAAATCGCATTAGAAGCCTCGATCGGTCTTCACCACAAAAAAATCTTAAAAACTCCATCGAGACGGACGATCAAAGTTGAAGAAGAGAAATATACGACGAGGGACGTTCTTAAACCGTTTCAAGCTTCCTAGTAATTTCAGAGGGCAAGCAAGGATATCTCTCTAGGGAATAAGTTTTTCATAATTGTAGGCAGAACCCGTCTGAGAACGGTATTAAATTATTTCGACGGACCTTCGCGGCGTTATTAACCGTCGGTCCAACGCTTTCGAGTTCGCCCTGTCGCAATTTTCATCGTCCAGAAACACGCGGATGTATAATTAGTTTCTCCTCTCTGCTATCTCGCGTTAAATCGACATTTACTGATCTCCACACTCGCCCGATGTTTTGCTAAATTTGCAAAAACAACTTGGTTAATTAGCAGTCTCAAGCTCACACCGAGAATCCTCGAAGTGAGAAGAAACACATCTCTGGAGCTCGAATTAGAGTCATAGTTACTTCCGGTAGCAGGCACGAAACCAAAGAGTTTCGAGCTAATTGTAAGTCAGCAAAGCGGAAGTTGGCTCGACTCGACGATCTCTCTCGACGAACCGTGGATAAATTCGAGTGATCTTCTCGTTAACGGATTAGCTTGTAGAAAGAGAAGAATTCTCTTCAGGGCTGTGGAGTTACGCGTAAACTTTATCAACCGATTCGTTCTACGATTTTACGCGACGCGATGGGAGGAAACAAGCTACTTCATTATTTCTTCCATCGTTACGCTCCGGAGCTTCTTTCGCGTCCAGATAAACCGTGTGACGTCCCGTTAATTGAATTTTCATCGTCTGGTTAACCAGCCAGATTTTCATCCTTTCCATACATATACACACGTGTTTGTATATTCTGTATCGCGATTTTCAACGAGTTTTATCTCGAAATACGATTTCACCTTTGGAAGAAGAAAAATTGGAAACAACCTCGGGCAAAATTTTCCTGGAATTTTCGTACGCGTGTAAATATTGACACGTTCCGGAGGAACGTGCAAATTCCCCTGACAATTTGCGGAAAGTCGAGAATAATTCGAAAGTGTACGAAATTGGCGAGAGAGAGGGAGAGAGAGGTACTCTTTGCAGGGTAAAAAGGACAGGTCTCTCCGGAGGATTTCCGCGACAGCCTTGTCCTCCTCCCTTTAGCTCGATCGATAGCGGCTTTTCGAGTTATGTACTTCCTGACGTTGCCACTTAGCCTCGGACAATCATCGAAGATTCAATTTATCCGTGATATCCGTGAAAGAATCATCCGGGGAAAAGTGAATTGCGTAAGATGGGGTTTCGTGAGATTAAAAAGCTCTCGGTTATTCTTTATTGCGTTTTCTTCGTTGTGTCATCTTCGCGTACGGAGATCGACAAATTAATTGAGAAGGTTTAACCTTTGTACGGTAATTGGGTCAATTTGATGTACAAAATTGTGTTACGAATTCTTCTTACCTTGTTCTTGAACGTTTGAACTGAAACTTTTTCGTATATTTAACCCTTTCACCGACGTGTGTGGCGGACTGTAAATTTTTAACCACGGGTATAAAATTTGTTGTTCTGGCTGTATCATTTTAAAATTCTGTTTATTAAATTAAGGGATGTGTGTAAAGGATCAGGTTAAATATTAAATTAAGACATATAGCGCAAACAAATTTTCAAAACGCCTATAGGCGTTAATAGCAATGAAAGGGTTAAACGTCTAATAAATATTAATAATCTTTTTACAAAAAGGAATGAAATTTGTATTTTTTAGTTTTGTATGTTTTTAATGGAAAGCAATTATATTTTTCATACACACTTGTGGAATTTATGAGTCAATTTGATTCAATATACGTCATAAGTGGCCTCGATGATTTTTTGTACATACTTCTTCTGTATGCATATTCTTTTGTCATGAACTCTACATGCTTTCTTATTTTCCGTAATATAACCATCATGAGTTCGGTTCGAGTCTTCTAAAAATTAGTGCAACACGTTATTCTTCACATTCGAAACAACTTCAAAATTTTGATTTTGCTCATAAAAAAGAATACATGTCAAATATTTTTCTGAGTACTATCATATACCGAAGTTTCGTCAATATCGATGATTATCACTTCCAGATGTTCTCTTGTGAGTTTCATTTCTCTATACTCATTCCTTTTAAATACACGATCTTGCGTCAATTCGACCCTTTGCTTATTCGTGAAACTTGAAAAATTCCGTACAAGAGTTAAATTGTAGTAAAGTATAATATTGACTTTCGTCGTTAACAATTCCATAATGTTTCTCCCAACGTTGAATGGATGTAACAAAAGAGAAAGGCAGTGTTTACATTATTCTTTGACGATTATAGTACAGTAGCCTGTATTTGCCGTAGTAATCTTGCCTTTATTATGCCGTAAGCCTCTTACTCTGGTAAACGTGCCCACCGCAAAGCATCGGATTAATCATCCGGCCACCATGACTTGAATGGACCGTTGAGTTACTCAGCAACGACAGACGAGTAGCTTCGAGGGCTTTCAAAATAACTATACCGCTAATTCGACGACGAGATGCATTATTTCGAAAATACATTCAGCGAAATCCCCGGCAAAATTCCAATTTATTCAACGAACATTTAGAATAGAGCCACGCGAATACACGTGGGTGATATGTATTTACTATGGAGGAAATTATGGATATTAAATTTTCACGAATATGAAATGGATATTAAGGGGAGTATGCGAGTTTAAACGGCTGATTTTCCAACCGATTTCATGATTTATTCATCTTTTGGCTGCGTAAAATTAGTAATAGAGATTTGAAATGATTACAACATTATACTCTGCGGCGTGCGAACATTTTTACTTACTTGTCTAGTGGCCAGAAAAAATTGAACCGAACGTTTTTTTAATCCTTAAGAGTGTCTCTATTGCTCCAGTGACTATCACACATTAAAACAATCGTTTTACAAAATGGCAATCGGTTAAAGTAAAAAATACGTCTTTTCTTACGATTTTCGTAAGTTCTAGGTGCGAAAATTAGCGAAGTTTTGAAAATATTGACCTGATTTTGGTTAATACGTTAGCGATAGGTATTCTGAGTATGCAGTATAAAAATGAAAGAAATCGGTCCAGTAGTTTCCGAGGAAACCTCGGGAGAGCCTTGGAAAACCTGGTTTGATGAAAACCGCCTTAAAGATTTTCGAAGATCTAAGGGTCATTGAAACCCTCATAACTCTTACAATTCATCCAATTTCGAAGAATCCTTTGACACACATATTCTCCACTCTACAAGGAACCCAAAAATGTAAAAAAGAATCGATTTATTTCACCCTGAAAACCAGTATACTCCCTTAAAGAACAAAAATCCTACAACATTCGACATCTTCGAATCGAAACTTTTTCCCCTGTACTTTGCACTCCAATCGGATTTCACGTTGCTTCTCATTAGTCGATTGGCTTATTAGCGTGGTTATTCTCGTGAACCGCGGTAATGGCTGATGCAAAAGCAAAGTTAAAACGATCCCGAAGCTCCCTCGATACTTCACCGCTGAATCACGCACGTATTCCTCCCTTCGAGCAATTTTAGACATTCTCTTTGGGACGATTAATGTTGAACGTGCTTTAGAGCCAAACATGAGGGAAACACTCGTGTCCGTCGTACTTTTCCTTAATTCATAATAACGAGATGGTATTAAATAAACAGACAGAGGGGTGTTTCTATGTTCACGATCGATTAGCCAAGGCAAAAATTTGTCGGGTAAACAGAATGAGTGACGTGTCTTGTCACGGACGCTTTCGATAACCACCGGGGGGGAATAGAGACATATTCGTTAATGACGTGATCGAAATTTCATCAGACGCTTCGATATTATACACCGTGTATCGCGATAATACGGCGTAATCTATGCTATTTTCTACATACATGTATAAATTAATATTTATTAATTTCGCTAGGAATTTCGATAGCACGCGAACAATCATCCGCCGCGAAGCAATGCGATCCGTTTGATTAATATGTCAACTCCGTATTGCGTTCTACGATCGGTGAATTATTAGGAGTCCAATAACAATGGCACGCTGGACCGCGTGTCGATCGTGCATGCAATTTTTATATCTCGAAAAGTTTCGAACCGCCAACTAATTGAATTCATCGATGACCCGAACTTCGTAGGAACGTGTTTAACAGGTTTCACGTCTGGTATACACAGTCGATCGTTTTATCATTGCGATATGCGAGAATTTATTAATTACTTTTAATGTGCAAATTGGAAATCAGGAAATTTGGAAAAAAAAGTTTTACATATATTAGGTTTTTTTCAGATTTATTTATTTTAAGTTTCATCGACTTCTATCACTCATCACTTTTTAGGACAAAAATTTCTTTCGTCTAAAAGTTGTCAATTGTTGTTTTTGCTTAAATTAATATATATTATATTTTTACTAAAACTACTTATATTTTAGTATGGATTTAAGTTAACAACTACTTGTATACTTCGAATAATTAATTTATTAGAAAGGAGTGCTTAGAAAATACATTAGATGACGGGTGAGTTACTTACACTACCGGCCAAAATTTTGGCCTGAGAAAGAATCTGCTACAAATTTTTTACAGATTTGAAATTGATGTTGTGGAGATCAATAGCACTTTACCTCATTTCGATTGATTCGAGTGACAAAAAAATCCTTAAAATTGCTAACTTTGTCTTGAAAATTTTTGTATAACTTGCAGTGCACAGTGATTCCAAATTTTTACCCAGTACTTTATGTCGCAGACGTAGAAATAACGTAGATTGCATCGAAAAAAAAAAAAAGAAAAACTCGGTAATATTCAACACACGTTAAAATTTTCATTAACACCCCGTTTCATTTAATCTCCGAACAGCCTAACAGAAATACATTTATCAGCATCGTAGGTAATGAAAATCCGATCAGCATCGAGCCCGTTCATCTCGTACTCAACAGAGGTCAATCGTTTTTATAGGAATTCTACAACACAGCTCGATCGTACATTGTCCTTATTTATCGTCGATGAAATAAAAAGCTCCTTCAACGGGCAACGTAATCGCGACGATTGCTTCGGTATCTGTCTGCAAAAGGACAAGGCCGGCAGGTCGCCGGGCAAAGACGAATTAATCGAGACAACTGCAAAGCGGGTAATTGAGAACTTCCCTAAAGATCGTTTGGGGGGGTATTAGCCATGGAACCGTGGTTAATCGAATCTCGAGAACAATATCGCGACGTCGTCGACGATTCATTAACGTCCATCACACGATCCCCCCGTAGCGACGCACCGTACGGGAAATTATGCACTTTGCCGCTGATGCGACGCACTCGAAGCATCGCGATGGCCGATGCGCGCGCTTTGATGCACCCTCGTCGCACCTTGCGCCGATCTGCGCTCGATACTCTCCAATTTAATACGTCTGCCTGCCTTCCGTGCAAACTGTCTAGCCCTTCCGCTGGAAATTGTTCGAGATGGAAAAGAAATTCGAGGAAATTCCATACAGACTTAAATTTAATATAATTGATTAACAGTAGAATTACTAATTGAGACCAAATGACGCATTAGCGACTTTCCAAAGGTGAATCTTTATAGAAGTAAACTGTGATTGGAAAATTAGATTCGTATCGATAGAAATAGAAGCATTAATGCGGAGAGTAAATTCGGAAAGTTGCAAACTATAATACTTACCAATATCCAATATTCACGTTTTTCCGAAAGGTGCTAATGGCTCATTTTAACCCGGTAGTTGTTAATCATCGGTAGTTCTAGTGTCAACTAGGGTCTCACGCGTTACAGGAAGCTTGGCTGTACAGGTTCTCTCAAAAATCGTGGTACAAATGGCTAAGTGGTGATTTTACATGCGAAAATAAGTCGAAAAAGAAAGAATAAAATTTGTTCATTTTATCCTTTAGCCCAGTGGCTTTCAAACTGGGTGCCGCGAAATTTTGAAATGTTTAGTAACTTTTTTCAAAAACGTCTCATCCTTCATATCTTTACTAACTGTAAAAAGCAGAAAATAATAATAATAATAGGGGTGCCGTGAATTTTGTTTAATGATTTCAGTGTGCCGCCAGACAAAAAAGTTTGAGAACCACTGCTTTAACCTATAACAACGTGTCAGACTCGTGGCAGAGATGGTAAATGTGTGAGAAAAATAGTTACATTAGTGAGAAAAATTCATTGTAATCCTAACTTTCGTTTCAATTCGTAAGACTGAGGCTAATCTGTGACAGATTAGCTTTTGTTACTTGATACAGTATTGAAACATTAAATGGCTGACACTTAGATGCGTAGTCAGAAAAGAAATCATGCATTAAGGGGTTAAGGCTTCGTTTTCGAAAAAGACGAGTTCGAAAATTTACCAGGTATCTACGTATTAACTGCAAGCTTCGAGGTATGAAACTTCTGTTTCCATCAAAAAGTATCTTTTATTTCAGAAATTCCAATGTTTCAGCAGTAGATGCTTCACAATAACTCCTCGCAACGTTTTTACTTTTCAAAAATAGAAGAAAAAAGCTAAAAGTTACATTTATATCCTCCAAAAAAATTGAAACTTTTCATTCAGTAGTTACCTATATAAAAAATTCCCAAATTTCCAGAATCCTCAGAATAATGCACCCCTTTAAAAACCCGATTAAGCGTTAAGCGTTTCTCCTTACGTTCAATGCACGATGGAAAGAAGGAAAATAAAATAAAACACTACAGATCTCAAAAATAGCAAATATGTCGACTGCACCGTAAACTCGAGGCAATCTGTCATCCCCAAAACTGTACAAATTCCACGTAAGAGGGCACGTAATAAAATACATTTTAGCTTTAAAGCAGCTCTATCTCCAGCTAAACGCAGCTCACGACGATCTTCCATACTTCCTGAAAAGCTACTTCTCTCCTTCTTCCGAAGAAAGTCCATCCTCGTACCGGGTCAAGGTAGCAACCGGCGCGCGGCCACGCGGAAGACAAACAGCTAACGAGTTAATTAATATTTCGTGGACAATGCGTCGCCCCTTTAATGCGACGTTCGTTAACTCCGTCATCGTTTTCGCCTAAAGAAAATTTTCTACCCCCGTTCAAAGGCAACCTTCGTTCATCTTGTATCCTTCCACGCAACGCATCACACGACGTTCTTTTGCAAATCGTTCGTAACTTCTTTGTACCGACCTCTCCGTCCGTGCATTTCCTCCTATTTCCGCCCTCGTGTTTCGAGGTTTCGCCTCGAAAACTGTGCCACAACCTATTCCATCCTCCTTCTTCCCCGACCCCCCGTCTCCAAAGGACTTTTTCGCCAATGGAACCAGGTAAATCTTTAAGTATGCTCCCCCTTAAAATTTCCAACTGTAAACAACGTGTGCGGCACAATACGGAGAGCCTCGTTCCTTCCTTCCCCCTGTTGAAAATTTTTATCGATGCGAAGAAATACGAGCGGACAACTCGAGAATATTTTATTTTCTTTCCAAACAGGGAGCAGGTCTTTTCTTTCTTTTTTAAGGGAGAGTAGACTTATCGGTTGGACACGGGACAGCGTTGGTGGTTGGTCCGTCGTTCTAGATCACCGTCAATTGCTCAAAGTTATGAGGGGTTGCATTATTCATGCGCGCGGTAACGTTTCTCGAAATGTGCCGGGGTCGTTCCATTCGATGGCCAGCCGCTTTTATTTACGCGTTTGCGTGTGCTTTCGGAATTGCGGTCGGTGAAACAAACGACGCATCGCGTGTACGTTGTGTGTAACGCGTAATGCGAGTCGAAATATTGTCCCCGTACTCGCCGCTTGTGCGGAGGAAGAGTTGGTCACCGGCCCGTTTAAGCCCGGAACACTGATAAAATCTGCTCCATGTTAGACAGATTGCGTTCATTCACGGGAGAAAATTAATCGGTTCGTTTTACCCGAATGTTTCACGCGGCTTCTGTGAGAAACGAGCGGAGGCTCCTCTCTTCAGCTAATTCACGTGTTTTCGGCTGGTCTCCTGAATGCGAATTAATAATGCGAGCAGTGTGTGTATGGTAGATCGTTGCATCGTGAAAGTGATTATGCTTGTTGAGTTATATATTGTAGAAATTTGAAAAAAATGTGTGTGTATGTACCAGGTGGGTCATGTAAAAGAGTACACTTAACCCTTTAACGCTCACATTTTTCTCAATTTGATATGCTAAAGATAATTGATTTCACTTTTTTTTTTTTTTATTATTTCCTAGGTGTGTAGAAATAAGTTTCTCATTTATAGAATAGAAAGGATAACTCAATATGGGAAGTGAAAAAAAATAATTAAATAAAATTGCACTTTTTCGAGGATTACAATAGTTGTGCACGTGTAAGACACGGGCATGAGCGTTAAGGGGTTAATTATCTTTTATGGTGGTACGAGGACATTTTTACATTTAAATGATTTCCAAAAGATGAATAAGATGGAAGACAAATTTTTTTGATGGAACAAACTTGCAAAAAATGAAAGAAAGTTTCACATTTGATTTAATATTTTGGAGTCCAAGTTCATTTTAAGGTTATGTTATTATACGCAAGTACACAGTAAAACATATATACACTACCGGCCAAAAGTTTGGAATCACTGTGCATTGCAAGTTACACAAAAATTCCCAGAAAAATGTCGGCATCTTTAAGAATTTTTTAACGAATTTTGTATCGATCAAATCAATCGATATGAGATAAATTGCTATTTATCTCCACAATATCGATATCAAGTCTATGAAAAATTAGTAGCAGATTCAGTACTGATGAAAATTGGGAAGCGATTCCAAACTTTTGGCCGGTAGTGTACATTCATGTAGAAAAGAGATAGGTGATTTTGAAAAGAGCAAAAGAGATGGATTTTACAAAAAAAATGTTTTCTCACCTTATTTACACTTTTCAAAAATTTTCACGTACCACCGTAGCTAGGGAAGATAATTAGGTAGCCTGTTTTACACGGTCCACCCGGTATATACATTTGTTACCATTCGTATTATTGTTACAACTTTTTAACAAAGCTCCAAACCACCCATGTTTATCTAACATTTTTCTCTCACTTACACCCATAGAACACACTGACAAAGTTTGATCAAAAAAAAAAAACTAGGACACCCGGTATGTAGAATTAGCTGTAATCGATCGAAAATTACCAGAATTTCATCGGTGCTGTAGATATTCTCAGTAGAACGTTATATGGATGTCCGTGCGGTTTTAATTCGTCAATGAAAACGATTAAATGCGTTTGTCCGTGAATCGATGCGTAAAAAGTTTCCGGTCGTGTCAGCATGACCTGTGCAATTAATCCCATTTCCGACCCTAACTAGCAGATATTCCTTTGAGCCCTCCGTAAACACGTTTCAGCCGGCGATGTCTCGCTTGGGGTTAGTGCTTCAGTAAATTAGCGTTAATTAAACCATGAGTTTTTAGACGAACGTCTGATCTGGCACGTATACCCGATGACAGCGTACAATTTTCTGTGCAAGTGTGAACTGTGAGGGGTGTAGAACGGCGAACGACGTCGGAAAGAATAAATACCGAACGAAATATCCCGGATAATAATTGCGTCGAGAGAAACACTCTTATCTTCTGATCTAACGTAATCTAACGTGAATTTAAATACCATTACGTTAACTCGTTGTAGGTATGAATTCGCGTTATAGGAGAATTGAGGACCTTGCAGCTAGAAGGGTGCAGCTCTATTTTTACCAACTTCGAGTAAATTAGAAAAAAGTGTTTATGGGATCATAAACACTTGTTCATTATCGCTCACTTGTTACATGTTTTGCATCAAACGTACACCAAACTATGTAGAATTTTGTTTGCAAGATCCTCAATTTTTCTCGTAAAACGCGAATAATCTGAAGTAACATGTTTGAAATGATTATTGCCGTACGATCTTTTATTCTCTGTGTTTTGTCAAATAGGACAGTTTTTTTTTTAAGAATAAGTGACGTGTGAGCCAGTTAATGTGAAAGTGGTGTAAGTGAAAGAAGTTGAATTCTGGATGATGAGGGATAAAGTAGAGGTTGTGTAAAATTGATCAGAAAGAATGTTACATCTTTGATATGCTAGCCACTTTATAGTTATACCTTAAGCTAATAATGCCACTTTGCCCTGAAAATCAAGATATACGTGTTATCATTTTATTCAATACACCATTCCTGCATACAGCGTCCGTGCAATTCGAGTAAGTGGCTCTTACTTATTTTGCCGTCCACTAACTAATCGAAGATGTACTTACACCACTTCTGCACAAAACAGAATGAAGGTTGAGCTTTCGAGATGTGGTGTTAAATAAAATAGGCAAAAAATTCACTTACACCATTTTTGCATTAAACGACTCGTACGAGAACAGTAGACGCGATATCTTTGCGGGTAGGAACTCGCTCTATACAAAAATCTACTTTAGACGAAACATGAGATAAGGAATCAGGAAAAATTACTGAAAAATCATTCGTTCGATGAATTGTCACCTCTGTCTTCTCACAACTTTACAGCTGATGGAAACGCGGGAACATTTAGAATCCGTTGACCTCACGGTAAACAAATTTCGCAATCAACTTAACAGGTCTTCTATGCCACTTTAGCGGGTGTATCAGATAATTGAGAACCTCTCTAAAGTGTCTTCTTCACGTTGGATTAAGCATACATTCACATGGACTCGCTCCACCACACGTGCAAACCTTCCGTCCCGAAGTGAACGAGGAGGATTATTTCTCTCCCTGCGTTTCAGTTTCTTCTTCTTCTTTCACAGCGTGAAAAAGAAGGCCGAAAGTTCGAAAGCAGTCTGCAGGATATATCTCCTTTCACTCTTTTCCGCCGGAAATATGAAATGTGAAGCGGCGCGGATTATTCGAAGGATGCATAAGTAATCGAACGGACACCAGCCAGCCGTGAATAGTTTGATTTCGGTGGTTGGAAAACGAAGTTACGGTGGCAAACAGCTCGTTTCTCGGAAGCCTCTCGGAAGAAGCGGTTGCTGCTGCTGCTGCTGTTGCGCTTATCGCGAAAATTGATTTAAAAAAGCTGTGAAACGGGGAATTATCGTGGTGCACGGGCTGATTTTCGTGCACGTCCCGTGCATTATTTATGAGGCCAGATTGCGCCAGCCAGTTATTACGCCGAACCACTCTTCGAGCAGCTTTTTAATGCTTGCCCGGGATACGTGGAAAGCTGCTTCGAGTTATTGCGATTATCCTGGTGATAAGCGCGGCATAATAAAGCGGTTAAAGCGCATGACGCACGTAATTCTTTCAGAGGTGTATAATTAAATCGCGGAAGCACTCGTTCTTTGTTCGAACCATTTAGAAAAATCTATTGTAAATAATGAATTTAAAAAGAAGAGGTCGTTTTTAGTGTTACTGATCATTACTCGCGTCGAAGCAAACTTGATTGCTGTACAGGATTCTGCCACGTAAAATAGGACACCTAAGTGTCTTTTCTAGTTGTTTAAACGGTTTCGAACGAAATGGAAGACAAATTTTTTTGATGGAAGAAATGGTAAAGAATGAAAAGTTTCACACTGATTTTTAAATTTTAGAGTCAAAGGTCATTTTAGGTCGTATTATTCAGTGTTAAATGCACCTCGATGTCTGCTGCAACGTACAGTAGAATAAAATATACACGTTCATGTGAAAAGCCATAAGTGACATTGAAAAGAATGAGAAATTTTTTGGATGGAAGAAACGAAAGAAAGCTTCACATTCGATTTAAAATTTTTGAGTCCAATTACTATGAATGTTTAAATGTACAACATACAGTAGGAAAAAATGTACACATTCGTGTAAAAAAACATAGGTGATTGAGAAAAACGAGGAGGAAATTTTTTTGATGGAAGAAACGAAAGGAAGCTTCACATTCGATTTAAAATTTTGGTGTCCAATTACTATGCATGTTTAAATGTACAACGTACAGTAGGAAGAAATATTCACATTCATGTGAAAAGCATAAGTGATCTTGAAAAAAGAAAACAGAAAAAGGTAGCGTTTATAAAAAAATTTGTCTTCTATCTTATTCACCCTTTGAAGCCATTCAAAGTACATGAGAAAATTTCCTCGTACCACCATAGCTAGAGAAGATAATTAAACAGCCTGTTTTACGTGGGGCACCCTTTACGAGAAAGGCCTAAAACGATTACTCCACCTGAAAACCTCTAAAAACCCAGCAGAAGATGAAAAAACCGCGGGTAAACATTGTTCAACGACAACGCGTCGTTGAATCGCGGACGCGGGACAAACGCATCCGTTTTCGGGGCGAGAAAAAAGACGGGAACGCGTGTCGCCGTGGGCGGTTTGCACAATTTGTCAGTGACAGGTGAATGGCACGCAAAAGGGTAGGAAAAAGTGTGGACGTCGCCAGGCGATATTTGCCCCGCTGAGCTTTGTAAGAACGAATTTCATTGCAGCCATGAATATTTACGATATCCGGACACAAGAGACGAACAACCAGAGTGAACAAACTCCAAAGAACATTGAAATTCCCTAGCATCTCCCCAAACACGATCTTCCTATTTGCAAAAATTACCATTGAGACTACCTAAAAAAAACAGAAAAGAACACCGGTAACTCTATCGAAGCTTCCGCAATCCCTCTGTAATCACAGCAGACGTGAATCGGAATACTCGAAACGATTCTCTTAAGTATCAGCAAATTCTAGCAGCGATACACTCTTGTTGCATAGGGTGTTCCTCTTCGTTTTGTCTGATTTACATAAAAACAAAAAAAAAGAAGAAGAGATCGAAGCAACAGAGAAGACGAGGGGAAGATGTCCGTAAAAGGTTTCATCCGCACACTCAAGCAGGAAAGTTTCATGTCCGTGCATAAAGTATCGCGGGGAGAGCTTTTGAATTGTAAATGAAGATCGACGTCTGACGAGGGATTTAATAAAATATAGCCTATTGTTGGAAAATCTTTTATCGCGTTCGTGCGTGTTGTACAACGCCAGTCGTGATTCTCTCGCAATAATTTTCGTGTTTCAACGGTTTTTTCAGCCCTCTCTCTCTCTCTGTGTGCTTTTTTCAGAGGGAGAGAAAACAGATTTTTCACCGGGTACACCAACGAACGAACGAGCGAACGACAACCTACGCTGCCATTGTCCCTTTATACGGAATTAATCTGGCACAATTGCGCAGTTAAAATGCACGGCCAATTTAAATCTGTCAGTGGAGCACGACGCGTTTTCCATGGACCTGTTCGAAACGTAGCCCATTGAGTGACGTTTATCAAAAGTTCTTGTTAATTTCGCGTTATTTATAGAGACTGACTAGCCATCGCGAACAGGTCGCTCGGTCGACCAGTGACGTCCGTACCTGAATGAAATTCATTCCGGCTGGTATAACATAATCGAAGCATGAACATTGCCCAGTCCGGTTACTTGCCGTAATGCGTGAACAATGCGATCCAATGACATGATCTGCGTCGACAATGCCCATTAAGCAAGCCACTCTTATATCTGTCGCTGGGTGCATATGCAATCCCCGCTTCTTACAGACTGTGCTTCCTTTTATTATCGTATGAACAGCGGGAGAAATTAGTGGACGTAATTAGAAAAATGTCGAGGTAACAGAGGGAACATGTCGATGTTGATAATTAGAGATGTTGATGAAACTTTGGTATGTGCTAGTATTAAAAGGAATATTTGCTACGTATTTTCTTTTTATTGGCGATTGGGTACTTTGAGGGGCTGAAAATCGACTTCGGAGGGCGGTGAACACTTTTGGTCTTACATCTCGAAAATTATAGAGATCGTGAAATTTTGACACACTATAGGTAATATGCGTTTGAAATTTTGGTATATGATAGTACTGAAAGAAATATTTGATACGTATTTTTTACAATTGTTTACATTGAAGGGCTGAAAATTGACTTCGTTGAGGAGGGTAGAAAACACATTTGGTCAAAGTATCTCAAAAATTACAGGGAAGAAGAGAGATAGCGAAGAAAGAAATTATAGAGATAGTGAAATTTTGTATTTCAAAAAAAGAAATATTCGTACACTCTACGTAATATTCGTTCAAACCGTTCCAAATTTAACGAGACAACGGAACATATACCAGTTTCTTCACCCCAAGTGATAATCACCGATATTGATGAAACTTTGATTTATGATAGTACTGAAAAAAATATTCGACGCGTATTTTTTTAATCGGCAATCATCCACATTGAGAGAGTGAAAATCGCCCTCGAAGATGGGTAGTAAACATATTTGCTTCAAACCCTTTTTTTTTATTACCTTTCATTTTTCAAATTTGTCGTAGAAAAATACAAAATTCGTCAATTTACACTATTTCTTCTATCTCTAATCATTACACTAAATATGTATATTTACCACCTCCACAGCTTCGTTATAAAATATAAAAAGACACTTGCCGAATATTTTTTCAAAAACTGCCATGCACCAAAATTTTCAAGCTACTCCCTTCCAAGCATCACAGACGAATTTCGAAACGTTCAACGTCCCGAGGAGCTTACAGAACAATGAAACGTATAATACGATTTTCATGGAAATTGTGTTCAAAGTTATTACCCAAATAAGAGGAGAAAATGTAGGAGATTGTTCCCGGGTAGGGGTCAAGCCGGTACTCGTTGTCAATTCCTGAAAACGAATACGTTCTCGGAGAAACGATTAATCTCGCACACGTGCGAATTTCCCGTTTTCAAACGAGAAGACGGATATTCGTCTGTTCCAGTTGTGTCCTCGTCGCAAAGAAAACGGTGGTCGCTTTGTGACGGAGAACCGCGTTAAATAATTGAGAATGTTCTACCCAGGTCCCTGCGAGGCAATAACTCGAAAAGCGAACGGTAGAAGGAAATTAAAATGTGATTACACGTAATCTCTATGCAGAAGTTTCGTTGTTAATTTTTCACGTTTACGCTGCTACCAGATCAACTTCTCCTTCTTTCCACATCGTTCATCTTACTTCCTTTCTTTCTTCTCTTCTTCCTTCGTTATTTCTTCCATCGGAGGCAATTAAAATCAGTGTCGCCGATTTATCGGATTACCTTGACCACGTTTCCAACTTACGCAATTCTGAGTGCTCCTCTTCAACCTCTTGAGTGAAAAAAAGATGAAAAAAAAGAACGTTAAGCTGGATGAAAGCTCGTTTCGTTGGTATACTAGTCGCAGAAGGCAAATCATCTTCTTAGTGCTCGATTACAAAGTTCGTTTCATTTGGTGAAAACGTTACCCTCATTGTCTCTCCGATGCACGCGCATCAGTGACAGTGACATTTTCATTTGTTTACAATCGTGAAAGAGGGAGGGGAGGGGTTGGTACACGAAGATTTGTCGCCTCCTTTTAAAACGGCCCGTCGATTCACATATTAGATTAACGATTTAATGGATAACTCGATGAATGACTCTATGTATGCTACGTGTCGTTGCGTAAATTGAACAAATTATAGAAGAATGCCTTTGGTGTTGGTACGATGGACACCCTGTGTGTGTATACATAGCGGCAGCGTGCAATGGGGCGCGACGATTCTCAACTCGAACATGATATCATACTTCTTCATCATTTTGCTAGTTACATCGATCAGTTTTATCGTCTTGCTGAAGTGTTGAATTTTATAAACAATTAATTTTGCTCTTTAGTCCTTCGTAGGCAATCTGGGTCAATAATGACCCGAGCGAAATTTTATTTTTGTATTTCTATCGAAACGAATTTTTATTTTCATCGTGAAAAGTGACTTAATAGACAAGTGTATGATCCAGTAGGGACTTTTTTAAGTGTCTCAGAATTTTTTCAGATTTTTTTGAAGCCTGGAATGGTGAAGAAATTAGAGTTAGATATAGACGACCTGGTTTGTCTACCGGGTGTGAAAAAAATATGTCTGGCTGAGGAGGGTTATTAAACGTAGCGTCGTTTAATCTGTATAAATTTAACTATATAGAAGTTTTGTTTGTATTGTGACTCTTTCGGAAGATGAAACCTATGATTTTCAAAATTTTCAAAATACTCCTCGAAATGACTATAGAGAAGTATGTTTAAATCGTAATACTTTCGAAGATAAAATGTACGATTTTCAAAATTGGAAAATTACTCTTCAAAATTTCTTTGAACGTCGCAGTAGAAATTTTTCCACGAGCGGCGACACGATGAGCATCCCTGAATCGCACAATGGGCAACTGGTCATAATTACGCAGCACGACAAGGGTGCACGCGTGTGCGTGCTTTAAGATCGCAGGAACACGATCACAATCTTAGCCGAAGATCAGTGTCTCGTGAAAAGTCGAGGAGTCCGCGCGTATGTACTGTACGCTCGTCATTTTCTCCGCTCATTTTCTTTTCTTCGTTTATTCCGTGAATTCGTGTGCAAAAGTGGAACGTATGTACATGTTTTTATAACATGGTGTTCTTCGTCTGGATGCTTTGCATTTTTATCATAGGTGAGCAGAAAACGACGTATTTTACGACAGGCGCGTGCTTACTTTTTCTGATAAGTCGCGTCTCTTTGCAAACGCCTCGCATATACACGGTGTATAGAACCTTCCTTTTTTTTTTTTTTTTCAACAACTTCATTATTCACCTTCATCGATTTTAATCGAATTTCGATACTTTTCGTAAATTATAATAAATTTTCTGTTATCTGCCCGCCGCTTTCAGACAATTGAAAATTATTCGTATCGCGATATTTTGCATAATTTCTGTGTCCAAATGTAACCGTTTGTAAAACTTACGAACGCTGTCTAATCTGTAATTTATGTTTATTGATCGATAAATGATTTATATACTAATCAGAAATCGGCAAATTGTGGCGGGTAGATAACAGAAAGGGTTCGTTTCACTTTGTAAACTGATCGTCGAAACGTCGAAATACTATTGGCAAAAATCAGCTCTTCATTTTCTACTGCGATCGGTGTTGTTTCATTTGAAAGCCACGGCAATCGAGACCACACGTACGACTGCCTGATAAAATCTTTGACACATGTACCCAGTCGTGACATGACAGCGCGTAGATATTTTCTCGAATGCACGTGTGTATACATATATGTGTATTAGAACTCTTACTATCCGGGTAATACCCGAGTACTTGGAGTATTTATTACGGTAAGAACTCATATAACGTGAATACAAATTCTAAATTTGTAATTTTGTAATTTTTAGTTAATTCATTTTCACCCAAAAAGCGACATCGGTGGAACTTGATTTGTATTTCCCGCGTTACAGGGGGTATAACCCAAGCTTGAATTCGAAAACCGGATGTGAGTGCGGGTACTCGAGTATCCGGACTTAGATCTGAGTACTCGAGTATCCAAACTTGAATTTGAGTACTCAAGTATCCGGATTGATTACTCGTCAGATTAAATTCATATTAAAGAGACCAACTTTAAGTAAATTTATTAACATATTCTTCAGTCTTAATCCTTTACTCAAATTTGCTCCCTCTAATCCGAATTCAGATGTATAACAAATGCTTTGCATTTGAATAATGAACAAAAGGAACACCTCGCCAATTTCGATGACTTTGGAATATGTTGTCAAGGCCAACATTCTGGGTATTTTTTTCCTATACATATAACTATCGCTCTGCCTTAGTTTCAAAGATATTTGCAAAAAACTTCGATTTTTAGGTTATGTTTACACTTCATTCTATTTATGTAACCCAATCTAAATTCAACTCATTGGTGATAATCATTTGTAGCGTATTAAGCTGATACAATACTCACAAAAGATATCGCGCCAAAATAATAAGCGTATTAAATTTCCATTCGTCAGTATATCAGATATCTCAGCATTGGAGCGCCCAAATTCACAGTGCTCGGTTAAAATAAATTTTCCTTCGTTAATTATTTCACTATTTGCATCGAATCTTCGTACTCAATTTCACGCGAAGCTCATAATGTTATAAAAAATTGAATTTATTTTTACCTCAGCTATTGTGTCACGATGACAAAAATACGTAGTCCACTTAAAAAACCTTGAAATCTCAAAAAAAAAAAAATGACCTAATCAATATTGCTTATATTTTTATAAGTTGTAATTTATAAGGTTATCATTGCAATAAAAACCAAATATTGCTCTCCTCCGACGTTTTTTCTTATCGTGAAAAATAAGCAAGATATTTAAGACGCTCGAATTAGACGGGACACCCTGTATATTTATCTACGTGCATACGCATCGATCTTACAGAAATAAACAGAAAAAAAGAAGAAAAAAAGAAACAGGAAACGTTTTATGGAGACACACGGAATTCGTCGCCTTTCATTTTCTCCGGTGAACCGTGGTGGGGCAGACGATAACATTTTCACGCTATAAAACCGATCGCAGCTTAAACGCGGAGCGCCCCGGATTCCGTTCGATTCTCGTCCAAGTTTCTCAATTTCCCACGGTTGAATTCATTAAAATTAATTCAGTCTCGATCCGATTGTTCACCCACGTTCACTTCAGGTTTGGGAGAATCACATCTCTCTCCCTCGTGAAATATATTCGTTTTGCCCGCGAAACGAGCCATGTGACAGCCGCGGAAACGGTTATTTACAATGGTTGCTGTAAATTTGTCGCGAAGCTGCTTCCGCCCTGTTTGTCGCGTTTCTTTAATCGCAGCTCCAAAAGCTACCACTATTTCTCCCTTTCTCCGTTGTTTACTTTTTTCTTTTTTTCTGTATCCTTATTGTTCTTCCATATTTTAGATTTTTAATAAAAAAAAAAAAAAAAAAAAAAGGAACAGGTTGATATGAAAAGATACACCGGTGAAATTTAAACGAGACCGAATGGTGAAGTGAATTGTAACAAGTTTCGGTTTAGCCTGACGGCTGATCGTCACACGCGAAAATTCAGCATACATAATACATGGGAAATCTGAATTTAACTTTTCACCATTCCGCCACGCGGAAACACGGTTCAACTGCCGCTTTCGCGGAAACCAGACAGCGAATTTTCTAGATGGTAACTTCGAAGTCACGAGCAACCAGAGGTAGCTGGAAAAATGGAAATGATTTTCAATGGACAAAAATGTCTCTTTTGTCTAGATAAATGGTTGTTTTTTTTTCTTTTAGAGCGTATCTAAATGTTGGTGAAAAATGATTAATCGCGTAAATTTTCGTTGATACAGGTTGTCGAGCGACGACGAACAATGGCTTTAAAAGCTATCCAACAACGGTGAAGACCTTCGAAAACGACACGGTGTTGCTTCCGTGTTACGTGGAGGATCTCGGTAAGTCGCTTCCGTAAACCTTCCACCTTTAAATGCTTTTCAGCCGTCGTAAAAGCTGCAGAAGGTTTGCAGAGAGAAAACAACCCCTTGGTACAATCGATTGTCCTCTTATTAACGAGCAGGAAAAGTCGAGCGGGTTAAACGATCGAGGAAAGGAAAAGTGGTGACTTGAAAGGGTCACAGAAAACTTAATTCTTTCAGTGGAACTGTTAGAAATAAATATCAACTGTTGCGTTGTGTAAACAGTAGTAATGGTGTTACTTTAGAGACGTTAGGTTGATATCGTGATGGAGTGTCGTTTTATGAGGGAGGAAATTATGTTTGTTGCTTCGTTTTGGATTTGTGGAAAGGGTAATGAATGAAATTGTAAGGATTCCGGCTTTAGGGGAAGTGTGTAGCAATGGACTCTCGGTTTCGTTGAGGAAAAGAGACTTGCGTATTAGTGGTTCGCCTTTAAATCTTCAAATATTCAAATTTTCAAATATGTATTTAAATTGATCTCCAAATATTTAAATTTCCAAATTTTCAAATCTCCAAATACTTAAATTTCCATATTTTCTAATCTCCAAATATCTAAATTTCCATATTTTCTAATCTCCAAATATCTAAATTTCCATATTTTCAAATCTCCAAATATTTAAATTTCCAAATTTTCAAATCTCCAAATATTTAAATTTCCAAATTTTCAAATCTCCAAATACTTAAATTTCCATATTTTCTAATCTTCAAATACTTAAATTTCCAAACTTTCAAATCTCCAAATACTTAAATTTCCATATTTCCAAATTTCCAAATATTTAAATTTCCATATTTTCAAATCTCCAAATACTTAAATTTCCATATTTCCAAATCTCCAAATACTTAAATTTCAAAATTTTCAAATCTCCAAATATCTAAATTTCCATATTTTCAAATCTCCAAATATCTAAATTTCCATATTTTCAAATCTCCAAATATCTAAATTTCCATATTTTCAAATCTCCAAATATCTAAATTTCCATATTTTCAAATCTCCAAATATCTAAATTTCCATATTTTCAAATCTCCAAATATCTAAATTTCCATATTTTCAAATCTCCAAATATCTAAATTTCCATATTTTCAAATCTCCAAATATCTAAATTTCCATATTTTCAAATCTCCAAATATCTAAATTTCCATATTTTCAAATCTCCAAATATCTAAATTTCCATATTTTCAAATCTCCAAATATCTAAATTTCCATATTTTCAAATCTCCAAATATCTAAATTTCCATATTTTCAAATCTCCAAATATCTAAATTTCCATATTTTCAAATCTCCAAATATCTAAATTTCCATATTTTCAAATCTCCAAATATCTAAATTTCCATATTTTCAAATCTCCAAATATCTAAATTTCCATATTTTCAAATCTCCAAATATCTAAATTTCCATATTTTCAAATCTCCAAATACTTAAATTTCCATATTTTCAAATCTCCAAATACTTAAATTTCCAAACTTTCAAATCTCCAAATACTTAAATTTCAAAATTTTCAAACCTCCAAATACATAAATTTCCAAATTTTCAAACCTCCAAATACTTAAATTTCCATATTTTCAAATCTTCGAATATCTAAATTTCCAAATTTTCAAATATTAATATTTGGAACTTTCAAATATTCAAATTTTCAAACTTTCCGATATTCGAAATTCCAAATTTGTACACTTGCAAAGCACTCGACTTCGCCTAAAGTCTCTACCACTCTCTATTCCACCGACAAACCGAGACTTCTCCGTGTCAACGCGTTTCATCTTACCCACTGCAGAGCCACAAACTTGAAACCTCAAACTTTCTACATTTCAAAACCTTACAAAACCCATCTCCCATAGTCTTCCAAAATAAAACATCAAACCATCTAGGATACGATTAATTCGTTTAATATTACCACGATCGAGTAAAACGGGGACACAACGTGGCAATTTCGGTCCATCGATCGATGCTAATTTCCCTAAGCAGCATCGCGTCCACCCGCGACACTCGTGTACCAGGTATAGAACGCAAACAATTTGTCGTACAATCGATCGAGCTGTCATCGGTGGTTTCGCTAAACTGGATTGCCTGTCGGCCATTCGCTTTAGCTTGTCGCTACTTTGACAAGAGGTCACGGTACCTTAAGACGATCGACGATCGCTAAGATCGCCACGAATTAAGGACTTGTTTCAGATTAAACCTTATTTCACCCCTTCTCAGATTCTCCTCTAACCACCAGCGTTGTCTTAACTATACCCTCGATATATCCTATCCCCAGCTAGGATTAACAGTAAATTAGGTCAGAGAAAAGACACTTGCTTCGCTGTTCGGCTACTTATCCGTATAAATTTCACGAAATTGTACAGAGTGTTAATTTTAAACCGAGCATCTTTATTATTTCCAGTTACTATTAAGGTTTTAGCTTTGTAAGAGGACTTAACTCGTCGTTGGTTAGCCAATACTTGGAGCACAATAATTTATTTATCGAGGAATTATTCATTTTTCATTGTATTATAGGGTTGACTGTGTAAAAGAAAGTAATTACTTACAATTCTTACTGATTTTTAATTATACACTGGAGAGATTGAATTTCTGTTTCAAAGGGAAACACAGGTGACGGGTTAAAGGTAAGAAAAAATGACTAAATAGGATTTAAATGGTTTCAACGCGTACATCTTGTGGTGACAATAAATTTAACTGTTTTTTCAAGATCATTTTTTGCGTATTAACCTCCATTTTTTATAACGCAATTTTGTAAAACGGCGTCGAGACGAGTTCAACGACCTAAGTACCATAATAATTATCGAGGCTTTACGAGTGTAAGCCGTGTCCTTATGGAAAAAGTATTCCAACGTTTCGTCGGAATAATTATCAGTGTCTTTCACGAACCCAGATCAAGTGAATTACAATGCTTACGAAACGTCGGAATACTTTTTCCACAAGGACACGGCTTACACCCGAAAGCCTCGATAATAATAACGCTCCAAGCCGTGAAAGCCTTAAATCTTCAACCAAAAACCATAACCGTACAGTGACCTTAAAGACGGAAAAACGAGTTTCATTTCGAAGAACGTAAAAATGACAAAACGAGAAGATCGCATTATTTTCTCAACTGAAAATTAACATCCTGTATACATTGTACTGTATTTGTGGAGGTGTATCTACATTTTCTAGACGATTGAATATTATAGAAACGGAGTTATCAAGTTTATTCCGCGAATGGTTACAAACAGACTTGTCGATGAAGTTAAAGTGTAACTTTCAGATCGAATTTTCAGCGGATTGAAACGTTTGTGTGTGTCGGTGTGTGCCTAGATAACGTGCAGACCAGGGTGAGATGGTGGAGAGACGGTATCCTTTTGGCTGACAGTGGTGAACCGCAACACGTACCACCCGAAAGAGTTAGAATGTACTCAAACAGAAGCCTGGAGGTTTCCCATGTGAAACGAAACGATACCGGGGAATATGTGTGCCAGGCATCTCGACCGGCTCCCTGGGGACATGCGACGCAAGTACATGAAATCGAAGTGATGTGTGAGTATATATATGTATATATTTGTGGCTGTGTATATATGTATATGTATATGTATGTACATATATCAGTATCGAAATGAAATGGTGCTCCCTCTATCTAGCAGAGATTTCTTCTTATCCGTATACACTTTCTGTTCGTAAGTATTAGGACACTTACCGAATGTGAGGCATACTGGGATCTAGGGCAATGTACTGAACTCTGCTGAAGTCTACCAAAATCTACTATAATCTACTGAAATTTGTCGAGTTTTACTGAAACCTACTGTATTCTACTGGTATTCTGCTATGGAAATCTTTTGAAACTTAGGGAAATCTACTGAACTTCGCTGAAATCTACCAAAATCTACTGTATTCTACTAGCATTGTACTATGGAAATCTTTTGAGATCTATCGAAATTTTTTAAACTCTGCTGAAAAAAAGAGACAGTTACTGAATGTGCAGCATACTGAAATCTAGGGCAATCTACTGAACTCTGCTAAAGTCTACCAAAATCTACTGAAATTTGCTGAACTCTATTGAAGTCTACTGTATTCTACTAGTATCTATTGAAATCTTTTGAAATCTAGGGAATTCTACTGAACTCTGCTGAAATCTACCAAAATCTACTCTGTTCTACTAATATCTATTAAAATTTCTTGAAATCTACGGAAACCTGCTAAGTTATAATACTTTCTACACGAACAGAACGAGTATCCCAACACTTCCGACCAGCAGAAACGTTGTACATCGTCTCGTTTCACCGTATTGTTGGAAACTTTCTCAAAAAGAAGGAACATTTAATGGAGACGTTCGAAACTGTTGAATAATTTTCCTTCGGTGTCCACCGCTAATTGGTTCCACCGAAGAAACGACGCCAATTAATTTGAATTGATAATTTAAAAGCGGGCAGTAAATGGCGAAAGGTGGAGAAAGGGAGAGATTCGGAGGGAGGGAACGTGTTTCGTAGAGAAGTTAAACACAAGTATCGATTCTATCGCGTATCGTCGTCGGTGTGAAATTATGGATGACCCGGGAGATACCTTCAACCACTCTACGACGTTCCGCAAACAAATTCAGGAAAGTTTCCTCCGCCGCGAAATCCTCCACGGAGTTTCTCCAGCCGCGAGGATTTCGGTTCTATTTCGCGGAGGCGCAGCGGGCGCGCGGCCTGTGCAAAAATAAGAAAAAGGAACCGACCCACCTCCACCTCCTTCGAACGTCTCTTCTCGTTGGAATCGAATTTTGCGGTTTTTTCACGTCCCGAGAGATTGAAAACGAGCGATCTCATCTCTCTCTCTCTCACTCCTTCCAACGATTCCCACACACACACACACACACTAGTAGATACGTGTAATTCGTGCAAGCTTGGGTTACTACGATTCATTCGGGTCTAATTAATATTATCGGACGTCCTGTTGGGAATGTTCGTGGCATTGAATTACAGTGTCCAATTCGAAAGACAGCTAAACATTTCAGATGTACACTACCGTTCAGAAGGATTAAGACACTTATTGAACGTGATGCAAACCTTAAACCGTCGTTGCAAAATTATTAATATATTTATTAAATTAACGGGATAAGTTCCATTGGTGTACAAAAGTATTGCAGTCGTGCAGTGCGTGTAAACTACAAAATAGTCTTAAGTGACACATGGTCTTAAAGAAGTTTGTCAATTTCTAAATGAATTTATGTTACATACAAAAAAGTCCAAATTATTAAAACTCTATAACCCGATTTTGCAAAAACCTACGAGCTCCACAGAAGTTAAATATTTTCATTAAAAACAATTTCCACAACGTTCCATACATCCTTGCCAACAATTTGCATTATCAAATCAATCGCTAAAAATAAAATGTTTTATTCATAGATCCACCTAGTGTCCGTCCGGTACCGGAAACCGGTAAACTCGAGGTGAACCTTGGAGAAGAAGTGGACATGAGTTGCGTAGCAAAAGGTGTTCCAGTCCCTATCGTATCGTGGAGGAACAAGGTAAACTACTACACCCCTCTCAATCACAGGGGGAAAAGAAAAAAAATAATTGAACGGGCAAAGTGTCACGCATGTGTTCAGCTGACATAAGCTTCGCGTGAATATCGAACATGAAAACAGTGACAATATTTATCTATTGACAGGACGGGGAAATACCATTTTTGTATGATAGATCACGTCTACGATTTCACGCTGGAAATCCAAACGACTCTGGACGTTATACGTGCGTAGCAAACAACGACGTCGGCGAACCTGCAACCGCAACCATAGATTTGTACGTCAGATGTAGGTACCAATTTGTTACCAATTAATTCATACACGACATCGTACGTACAGACTATATTTTATCGTAATTGCTCGGATGCGTCGCGAATTCTTCGTGGTCCACCCACGTTGAAATTAATCGACTTTACTCGTATGCACGAGAAAGTAGCGGCCGTACATCGTCCTGTATGCGCGCTCTTAAATGGTCGTAATTAAATTAGGAAATTGCATTCCTCTCTTTAGCATTCCAATCGAACGTCCGCACGATCTAATTGTGGCCACGCAACGCTCGAATGCGTCAAATCGTTTGTACGCGATAATCGTTCCACGGAAACGATCGTAATTTCAATTGGAAATCACAGAGAATCCCGTTTCCTTCTTCTCCATTGTATTTACACATGTTAAATTCGATAAAAGAAAAAACGAGGTAACTCGAAGATGTGTAGAAATTTTTCTTTTCACATGTATGTACGTTCAACCTGTAATTAAATAATTCATCGTGTTAAACGGTTTGATAATTGACATAAAGAGAGTAATTAAAAGCGTGGCTGATGTAAGAGTACCGATGACGATGAACCATTTCGAGAAGGTCAACGATCGTCTTGTATTCCGAGAATTTGTCACAGAGAATAATGGATAGAACGAGGATCAAATTAAATTCCAACCGAGGCATTTATTTCTCTGCGATTTCTTCTTTCTTTTTTTTTTTCCTTCGCCTTTCCTTTCTTCCTTACAATGACCGATGCCATTTCTAATATCGTATAATCAATTTTCTTTCCCTCTTTCACGCATCAATCTTGCGGCTCTCGATTGATCGACGATTCAACATGACGTAGACAAGCCCAGGATCGAGATGACGAAGACCTGGATGCACGCACCACCTGGAATACGAGTACAGCTGCATTGCGGAGTGACTGCCTGGCCGGAGGCAACGGTGAGACAATTTCGCAAGATTACCAACCATATAATTGTTACGCCAGTAATTAACAGTTCGATGAACAATGGACAGAGCTCGGAGTCAAACCCGTTTTCAATGTTTCAAATATCGAATATCTTCGTTCTAGAACTTTTAATTACTTCCTGAAACAACAGTGCCGTTTTTCGATTCGTTTTCATTCGACATCGTTGATCATCTTGGTATTGCATCTTTATTTCCAACGTACTTCTTAAGCCCTTATAATACCGAACGCGAACTTAACCTAACCTTACGATTTTTTAATTGTTGCGTATGTTCTTTGTACGTATGCTACGTATCCGTTGTTTTGACACAGTGTTAAATATGAACAAAGTGAAAATATTATATACAATTTGTATTTTGTAATTGTTAAATTTAAATTGAAGTTAAATTTAGAACTAAAATGCTAATTGGTTAGAAATATAATTCTTCTTTTGTCGTATTTTGATTATAACCTATATTACGAGTGTGACTTGTTACAAGACAGGAGGTTAATAAATCTTTTTCTCGATGCATTTAAGGGATAGTATCGAAAGTAAAGCAGTTTGCAGAGAGATGCTTTAATGTTGAGACGAATACGTAAAGTCTCGCTTAGCTCTGCCTGCGAAGCAATTTCTCTCAATCTATCCCTTCGAGGCAGTAACACGTGATGAATTGATTGGCGGGAAACGTGACTCGCGATACTTCTGCTTCTGCAAAAAGTAGCTACTAGGGTTAAACTGGCCGCTGACGCGGCGTTTCTCTGAACTTCTCCAAAGATCGAGAAAAGTTCCGAGTGTCGTAGCGCATTCTGACGAGCGGTTTTCTCGGTTAAGTCAATAGTACACTCGATCAATCCACTTTAACCGGTGCTTTAGCACTGAAATCATAAACGAGATGCATTATTAAGTTGTTCTTCTTCCTCTTTATTTCCTTTTCCTTTGTAAATCGTACGAGTAAATCGTTGTCCACAGGTGGAATGGTATTTCAACAACAAAAGCGTGAAATATTCGTCGAGGATAGTAAAGCACAACGCAGGCAGCGATCACAGTTTAGTGATAAGGAACGTCAGGACGACGGATTACGGTTTCTACTTGTGTAGGGCTTCTAATTCCTTAGGAATCACCGAGGCGGCGGTCGAATTATCGGGTATCGCGAATCCGGCCGTCTTTAAGAAGACCTCGCATAGTCTATCCAAGACCTCGTACAATTTCGTCTGGGAGGTCTACAGTTATAATCCTATTGTTCAATACGAATTCAGATTTCGTAAATATATGGTAAGATTCTGATATCAATTAAGATCCAGTTACAATGAAACTAACCTTAAATATGTACATCGTGAATTTTTGAATCTTTAGAATGGTGTTCCCGGTCAATGGCTTAAATTGTATATACCTAGTGGCAGCGATGGAAATAGTTTTATACACACGTACTCGTTCAAATTGACGGGCTTGGAAGAGGCAACGCATTACGAGGCGCTCGTTTTGTCGAAAAATCGTTACGGCTGGAGCAAGCCGTCGGAAATAATACGATTTGCCACGGAAGGTGCTCGTAAGTAATAAAGACAAGTGACCGCGTCTTTCTCTTGAAAACGGCACCATTCAGTTTTTCACGTTTTCATGACCTACATAATCTGTTTCAGCGGACAAGGATAACTATATAACGAACGCGATACAAGAGGATAAAATCGTGCCAGGTAACTTGTTATTTAATCTTCGGTCCTGTCGTTTCGGACAGTTGCAATAACGATACTCCGACGAAATTGTATTACACACGTTGAATGTGATTTTATTCGTAGCGGAGCAACTCGCGTCGATGTCGCAACATTCTCCTTTGGATACCGAAAGAAGCGGATCCTTTTCCAACCGAGCAAAAGTAACGACAACCGTAGCGATGATATTTATGTTATATATTTTCAATATGGATTTTCGTAAGATGTGAGATATTTGTATTAAATACTGTTGTTTCAACGAATTCAATTAGTTTTACGAGATAATTAGGTTACATAGGCAAGGAAGGAAGAAGAATTTGTGTCCTATATTAGGATAAAATTTCATAAGATTAAAATGGTTAAGCTTTAAGATTGTAAATAAATTTAGATCCACTCACTATGATGTTGAATTATTGTATTTCAAAACTACTCAACACGGCTATATTTTTACATTTCATTTTTTTACTCCCTGATACTTTGAACGCTCTGAAATATATTTTAATTACAAAGAGACGTTTTTCTCACAAATGTAGGAGACAAAAATTTTTTAAAACATTTCGTAACCGTTTATTTATTTTTTGAAAAATTCGGTGCCTATCAAACAATGCGGAACCGGTTATTACTTATCATTCTCTAGTGGGGAGTATAAGAAACATCGTTACAATGCACGAAGATTGCCACAGTTGGTAATATAGATTTTAGAAAGTAACTGTAGAGTTTTGGTGTAATTGTTCATGTTCTGCAAAAACAGAGCTGCAATGTTATTTAGAACGTATTTAAAATTCAACAGAAGCTTATTATTTGCTAATTTTAGTTTCCCAAAGTGTTATGCTCATACTAGGTTAAATCAAATATGTAATGATAATGACAAAGCCGAAGTGGGAACGCATGTAAAAGTGCAGGTTAGCCGTATTCTGTCATTTCTTAATATTTTAATATCCAGTATAATGTAATAAATATTTTATACGTGTTACTTTAACTTTTCAAAATAGTGGTTGAAATAGTGTAATAATTCAGGGTTGGGTTCATGGTCTCAGAAAGCTGAAACAAAATGTTTTTGTCGATATTATGGATGGATCAACTCCTAAAGTGTTGCAAATTGTTGTACCCAGATCTCTCAAACCAGACAAATTAAGTTTCGGAAGTAGTATTGTAGTAGAAGGGAAATTAGGTGCAGCTTCAGGAAATCAAGTTGAATTACTTGCAAGCAATATAACTATAATTGGTTCATGTGACGTTCTGGATGGATATCCTTTTGCTCCAAGAAAACATTATTCTGAGGAATATACTAGACAGTATTTACATTTAAGACCCAGGACTAGAAAGTTTGGGTGTTTGTTAAGGCTCCGTGATAGAGCATCTGCAGCTATTGAAAATTATTTAAGAAGTAGAGATTTTATAAATGTACATACACCAATTTTAACTTCAAATGATTGTGAAGGTGCTGGTGAATTATTCTTAGTGAAACCACAATCTGAAAGTATGATGAAAGAAATGAAAAGAACAGATGTTTCTGAGGAAGAAGCATATTTTAATACTAAGACTTTCTTAACAGTTTCTGGTCAATTACATTTAGAAACTATTGCAAGGTAAATAGGCTACCAAATTTTATATTCAATAATTAACCAAGAAGAGATTAAAATGTTAAGATATGTATAAAATATTTCAGGGCACTTACAAGAGTATATACCTTTGGGCCAATATTCAGAGCTGAAAATTGTAAATCAAGATTACATTTATCTGAATTTCATATGTTAGAAGCTGAGTTAGCATTTGTTGATAATATTGATGTTCTTATGGATGAAGTTGAATTAATGATAAAGAATGTAATTAACGATATGATTGAAAAGGCTACTTCTGATGTAGATGCACTGGGTGGTCTGCAAGTACAATGGGTAGATGAAAAATTTGCACGTATAACATATGATGAAGCCTTTAATATTTTACAAAATAATGCAAATAACTTGAAGAAACCTGTCCCCAATTTTGGATCAAACTTGGCTAAAGAGCATGAATTATTTTTAGTTGAGCACAATAATAATATTCCTGTATTTATTATAAATTGGCCAAAAGAAAGCAAACCTTTTTATATGAAAGAATGTAAAGATGATGCTTCAAAGGTAAGCATAGTGGTTGTAAATTTGATAAATGTGGACACTATTAGGGTACATATGTTCCTTTTCTTTAAAGGTTGCTGCAATGGATTTGTTAGTACCTACTGTAGGTGAATTGGTAGGAGGAGGTATACGTGAAGATGATTATGAACAATTAAAATTAAAATTGCCTTCAACATCTGATCTTTCTTGGTATTTAGAACTTCGGAAATATGGTAATGTTCCAACAGGAGGGTTTGGAATGGGGTTTGAAAGATTTTTACAATGTCTTTTTGATATACCAAATATTAAAGATACTCTCCCCTTTCCAAGATGGCCACATAATTGTAGTTTATGAATAAACATTTTATAACTATTGTATATATGAATGTACCCCAAATAATTTATATTCACTGAAATTATTGAAGAATAAAATTTTCTTTAAGGAAAGAGCAAAAGAATATTTAAACAAAACGATCAATGTACGTTTTAAAACATTTTTTTTTTTATGAAAATTATATTAAGGGAAATTTTTTTGGTAATATTCAGGAAAAAGAACACTTTATTCAATTTATTTATTATACTCTCAACATTCAGTACTACAAAATTTTATATTAAGGACAAGAAGTAAACAATAACTTCAATACATTTTTTTCTAAAAATAAGTTTTATTAAATATCGAGACAAATCTCAACTAAAGAGTAACTTTTCTTATTAATACCTTTTTATTTATTCAAATGTTTTTATAGTTAAAAATTTAAACTTCTAAAGTTTTTCAGCAATGGCGATTATCGTAAGGGATATTTTAGAAAGGTAAATTTAGGATCATAAATAAGCAACCAAAGGAAGTCAGACCCCGAATAATTAACAAGATTTTTTTTATACAACAAAATAATCCTTCTCTAGTAGTAACTGTTTTTTTCTTCCTTACCCAATATCGTCGGGATTATTTTTATGTTGGTATTATATACATTATAATCAACAATTTTATATCACACAATTTGTACACCTAACTGAATTGGGTAATCTTTCAGCATCTCTTGCGGGACCTCATTTTCGTGCTTTGTAAAATCAAAGGGGGACGATGCTTCTAGAAAACAATGTATCGAATACCTTTCGAATGTTTTTACAAAGTACAAACGGTATGAAATTCTCAGTTAGTCCTGTGTGCATATCAATATTACATTTCTGACATTCTTCAGTCACGAAATGCGATTGCACTCAATATTGTTGGGAATGCTACTATACCATATCTCGCTCTAGTTAAACTGTTTCGATTACATTAAATATGTACAGTTCTTGTTCTCTTTTCGCCTTAATTAAAATTTAAAAACTAAATACACGCATACTCTTACACACTCATACTTTATAACACATATCTTTTAACTTATACGACGTGATGTTTGATAGTAGATAGGTATGATCAAATTTTCTTACCACATCGACAGATCAAAGATAGAAATACTTAGATAAAAAACTGGCATGTGAAATGCAAAAATAGAAAAATAAAATACAGAAAATGAATCGTATTATAAAAAAAGACAAAATTGTGTGATTACATTGCATCAGGTCGCATAAGCTGCACAAATATGACGTACAATGCATCGATACTTAATTTTAAGTAGCGCTAAACACAAATGCACTCAAATCACACACTCTCACGCATACATATTTCAAATACATTACATACATTATTTACATAATCGAGCAGAGTCCTGATAACTCTTGCCCTCTTTCCACAGGAGGTAAATTTGAAAGTTTTCTACCTTGTAAAGCAGGTTTGACAGAAGCAGGCACCAAAGGTTCTATTACTTCTTCAATAGGTGTCTCAACTATAGATTTTTCCTTTTCCTTTGATTCTTCTGGTTCTTTATTAATACACAAAGGTTTCGTAATATTAATTTTAATTCGAGATGGCGCTGCCGGAATCGACGCAGGTGTAGAATCCAATTCAACATTTCCATCTATGGAACTCTTCACAGCAGCATACGTTGTATCCACCGATGCAGGTTCAGTTATTATGCTTTCCTCAGGGTCTACTTGTAAAATTGTTTTGCAAACGTTTTAAGAAATTAGTACTCGGTAAAAACATATTTAAATGTTTTTTAATAAATTAGAGTATTATTTATATCAGTAATATTAATTACATAATCTACAATACGTACCTGGCTCTGGTTCAACAGGTTCTTCCTTAATTTCCACGTTACTAAAATCGAAGTGCTCCTCTTCTAGTTGCTCCTCAGGTTCGTCAATTGGTTCTTCCTTAATTTTAATATTTTCAAAAGATTTATCCACATTTTCCGTTTCCGATACTTCCGTTTCAGTCGCTGTGTGCGTTTCTTCCTTTTCAACACTTTCAGTATCAATATCTTCTTTACTGTTGGTTTCTAACTCTTGCTCTTCTACTTTTTCACTTTGTTCAATATCTACATTATCTTCAATCACATTTTCTTCTTCCTTATTGTCAATTTCAGGAGTTTCCTCCAATACATTATCTTCCATTACTTCGTCCGATGGTTCTACTGTTACAAATTCAGTATTCAATGCTTCCACACTTAATTCGTCAGTCTTATTTTCCTCTACAAACGTTTCATCGGAGCTCTCCTTCTTTTCGTCTTCCATTTCCTCAATTGTTTCTTCAAGCGCTAACGCAGATTTTTCCAAAGCTCTCTAATGGCATAAAAAAGCACAGTATTAGCATTATAATTTTGATAAGTTATAAAAAGTGAAAATGAAAATATTCAAGACTGATAACTATAAACGTGCAATAAAATTTTAGACAACTAAAAGTTTTATTGTTGCCTTATCTTCTAACGTGTATTAATACAAATAAAATGACTTCTATTTAATTTTTTTAAATTGCTTATCTGACTAAATAATATACTGATTAAAAATTCAAATGTAATTTAACACATGTAAATAATTTATAATAGTGCACATTTACCATCATCGCTTTATATATTATTATAAAAATATTCTAAAAAATTAAAAGAATAAATGGAACAAAAGATTTATTACAGTTTTTACATTACGTCTTTCAGTGCCTAATTACTTCCACTATATCTATAAGTGAAGAAACTTTCTGCAAGTGCAATATACAAATATGAATTATTAAGAAGCACATACCACAAGACTCTTTTCCTATTTTTTGTAAGAATGCAACAAATGGAAAATTTATTAATAAACTTACATCGATATTTAATTGATCGAAAATATGACGAAATGTTAACATAAAATAGAAAGAGGTAAAAACAAAAGAAATAAAACTAACCTTGTAATCATCCAGGCACAACGGATGATAATTCTTTCCTTCGAAATTAATTGCAGGCCTTAAATGCCATTCTTCCTTTTCTTCGTTATAAAATTGTTCAAATGCATCATGGCACACTTGACATCTAGAATCTTCATCAGATCCAGTAGGAACACTAGGTTGTAATGCTTCTTGAGGAGAATCTTCCGTAGTAATACCTTCCGTATCCGCTGTTTGTTTTTCAGTTTCAAACCAGCTTTGTGCTAAAGGAAATAAACCCAAAAATTAGGTTCTTTTCTATGAAAAATACACTTACAGATAAAAGTAAATATTTTACCTCTATCTTCTAAATCTTCAATTTCTTCAAATTGTATCCAATCACTAACATCATAATACCAAGGTCGTGAATGAGCTTTCCTCGCAGAATCTCTTTCTCGTCTATTTTGTCTAAAATGCCAATCTAAATGATGACTGTATCGAGTTGCCAATTCAGGTGCAAATCTAGCACCACAAGAACTACACTGCATACCACTATACAATGCCGCTGCGATGGCTGGTTGTTTACTACAACGAACATTTCTAAATTAAAAAATTAATACAAAAAATAATCGATGAAATATAAAATTTTCTTCTAATTATACTTACACTTTAAGCGTTTCTGGCTTATCAAACGAAACAGGAATAATTTCTGGTTCTTTCTTTTCTTCCTCTTCTGGCTTCTTTTGCTCAGAAAGGTTTGGTACAATACCGGTCTCAACCAACCTCTGGAATAATTCGTTCATATTTAATGGTAACGATAATGCTGGAGCAGCTGCAGGTGGATTTTCCACTGGTTCAGCTTGATATGACAATCCAGATGACGGTGCCATTGCCGATGGTAAAACGGAAGATAACATGTCTAATTGCAAATCTGAAACAAAGTAAATTTTCGCTACAAGTCTAATGAAATATTACATAAAATATACTATATTTAGGATCAAGTATCACATTGTACAGTGTATACTGCATACTTTTGCAAACATAATATTTACCCGGTTTAGGTGTAGACCTAAGATCCGAACCATCCTGTGACGTTGATTCAGGTTCAACGGCAGAGAATTGCGTTGGTGTAGAAGTTGTATCCACTTTCGGCTTTTGCGTCAATAGAGGAGGAGTAGGTGGTGATTCAATAGGTTCTTCACCTTTCATACCTGCGATCTTAACATATCCTGGTCGAACACCTCTGGGCAATACCGAAAATCTTATGAAATGTTTTTTATCTCTAACAATAATAGGTTTAGGCAATCCTCCGAATTCAACTTTAAATGGTCGCCCATTTAAAAGAACTGTTTGTAAAGAATCTATAAATTCAAGTGTATGAGGTTTTCCTTCGATTTCAAATCTGTAAACATTATTGTGGTATACTCAAACATTGTCTTGTTATTCCGAGGCTTGTAATAATATGAAAGTAACTTACATTTGAGGCTTTGCATCTAAAAATACGGGAACCATATTTCTGGCATTAATAATAAGATTAATTTTGGCAACTACTAAATCTGTTCTCTTTACAGTACCAATCTTAACATGGGGCGGAGGTCCTTCCAACTTAACACTAACTTTTTTACCACCAAGATCTACCGTGACAGGCATACCACCGAAATAACACTCATACCATCGATCATCTACGTACAATTCTCTCGTAGGTGCACCTAATTTAATTCTAAAAACATCAAACAATTTTAGTAATACTTTGAAATACAAAGTATTCAGTATGAATTTAAAACATTTAAATACGTACCTGTGAACTTCACCTTCGTACATAAATTCTTTATATTGATCATTAAACGCGCAAGTTATGGTATCTTTATCACCAATCAAAATTCGTCTTATACCATCCTGGAAACCGATTTCTCTGGGATCATCCCAGTTCATGAAAACTACTCCAGTCTGACCATAGTATCTAATCTCTCGTGGTACACTGTCAATATTTATAGACTTCATTGTATCTCTTGCAATTTCATCCAATAATTTTGGATCTGGTGGTGGTAATTCACGACTATGAGGATTTGGATTCTTCATCAATGTCGTAGTATAGTTCTGATCACCCTCTTCAAGATCGTATTTTGAAGACGAACTTGGTGATACATTTCTTGAAGCACTTAATGAAGATATATTTGAACTCGATATAAGGTTCGTTATTGGTCCATTGTTCA
>NW_017100216.1:559923-568090 GCF_001263275.1 Habropoda laboriosa | reverse complement strand
GATTAGGCATGCCCATCGGACCGATTGGACCATTAGATAACAAATTTGACATGAGCGGTCCATTAGGTCCGATAGGTCCCATCATTCCAGGTCCTATACGAGGATTTGGACCAATAGTATGATTGAAACCACCGTGGTATTGATAATCGGGTCGCATTGGTCCGAAGTGTCTTGGGTTTTGCCACGGACCAACAGGTCGAAAATCTGAATTAAAGTGCCCTTGCGGACCACCATATGGAGGTCCTGGTGGATGGGCCCATGGACCTGGTTGTTGCCATGGTTGATTTTGCCACCTAGGGCCGTTTGGATTTCTTGCAATAGGATGATCTTTACTTCTCATTATTTCTTTATCACTCGAAGGACTAAACGTAGATGAACGATCTCCTGAACCTGTCAAATCCAAATTTACACCTTTCTCCCATACAATAGAACCTACTTCCTTTTCTTTTCGTTGTGCAGCTCTTAATTTTCGATCTTCGCTCATATGCAAAACTTCTTGAATAAGAGTATTATATTGAGTTTTAGTAATCGAACCTTGATTCAATTGTTCAGCGGCTTGTTTCATTATTATTTCAATATTCCTGTCTTCATTCTTCTCAGGCTTATCATTTTCTCGACCTCTTCGACCGGATCTACTGTCTTGATCTTCATTCGATAATGTTCTTCTTCTTTCTTTCGGATCATCAGGAAGTTTGTTGTAAAGCCTGAGCCTACCCAATCTGTCTCTGTTACGATCTCTACCATCACGTTTGTCGTCAGTATTATTAGCTTGTTTCTCTCTATCGTTCTTCGAAGGTGTTTTTAACTTTGCCCAGCCGTCTTTGCCATCTTCACCAGATATTACAGGTGGAGGCGGTGTCGGTGGTCGTCCAGCTTTAGGATGAGTCAATGTTCGTAGGTCAACATCTTCGTTTCCAAATAATCTATAACATAGAAACATTCGTGTTAATAACATGCAACATTCTACAATAATATAGAAGAATAATCTACAATGATACATACGCGTCGAACTTTTCAGCTTTCGTTTTCTTAGTTAAAGTAGAATCGATGTGTTCTGAACTTTGTCTTTTGTTGGTATTAACCGGTGGCGGCAACACGCGCAAATCTAAGTCCTCTTCTGAAAAATATTTCGAAGTGAAGTGAAATAACTCGTATGTCATACAAACATTATATGCGTATTTAATTTTACCAATATATAGGATCATTGCATCCTCTTTTGCATGCTAGTTTTATATCTTGAAAAACGAAAAACTTTTGTTCAAAATAGAAACAAAAAATATGTTATTTATAAATAAAACATATTTTAACGTTTTATCCTTAAATATTAGGGCTGAAATCGTCGTGATACACAAATATTTAGGATACAAGGTATCATTGTAAACCCACGTCGTACAGACTGACTCACCATTGAGGAACAAAAAGTGATACATGTATCTACAAGTAATTTATATTTATGTCGAAAAACGTAAGGTATGAACTTACTCTTTTCTGGTACCGAAGCAGTTGCACCTGGAAGAGGTAGTGTTGCTCTCAAGTCTTCATCTTTGCTGGATGATTCCAAAGTCGGTTCCGCAGCAATTTGAACGTTCCCAGCATTTGCTGGAGAGCGCTCGGGACTAAGACTGCCATCCTTGTTACGCCTTACGTAATTTCTTTGTCTAGTATTCGGTCTGATTTCTTTAAATGTTGGTGGGTGAGGAGGAGAGACTATTAATGAACCAGATTGCTCCTCCTCGGTAACACCACCGGAACTGCTTAAACTTGAATTGGATTTTGCATCGTTACGCCTGGGGATTCTATATGGAGGACTTGGACTGCGTTTTCTCGATTTCGTATTCTTCTTTCGGTTTTTAGAGGTTTGAAAGGATTGAGGAGAGGTACGCGAGGATGGTGAACTGTCTCCACTGTCTTTTTCACGAGATTTGGACCTAACAGGACTGGCATCTCTGTCGACTTTCGGTATCTTACTCGGAGATGTCTGAGGTTGCTTAGATCGCGACTTGTTACCTAGTTTCCTATGCGAGGATTTGGAGGAAGTGGAAGATTTATCAATCGCCGAAGACGAAGAACTACGTGAATTCGAGCTCTTCGAATCTTTCGACTTAGAATCGTTACTACCACCTCCTCTGTTACTCGCGGATAAAGAACTATTACTACCCACAGACAGACTTTGAGAACCTTTGGAACTATTACTGTTTAGGTTACCACTACTATTACTAGACAATCGAGGGTCTTTCTTTTGACTTGTTCGATGCGACACAGCATCTTTATTTGCGTTACCACTGAAATTTTTATTATTATTATTGTTGAGGTTCGTATTAGCATTATTGTTATTACTAGCGTTTATCGTCGCAGTATCGGAGCCGGCAAGATTTGTCGGAGACTTGTTGATAGTGCTAGTCACAGCCTGTTTCGAAAGTAACTGCTGTTTTAATTGATCTGAAAGTACAGTGTTTGTATTTGCCGCTAGCTGCGTTTGGCCGTCACCCCGCGAATCCTTTTGAGTTGGTGTACTTATTCGCTGCTGTCGAGGATCCACGCTTGGAACTGGTACATCTTGAGCCGAAGTAGTCTTTAATCTTGGATCACGAGACACAGGCTTAGCTGATGCTACTGCTATACTACTAGCTGGCGCAATTCGTGGACCACTGTTCGTTCCTGCATTTTTCAGAAGTGAAGCAGTTGCTGCTGGAAACTAAAAATGAGAAAAAGAATATTAAAAAAACAGTTCATAACGGAATAGTATTACTGAATAATATTACTATATGTGGCTTGATGCCACATATATAAGAATTTATAACCAAAAATTACCTGTTTTCCTACTTGTTTTGGTGCTTGACTTGGCACAGTAGTTACAACAGGTTTTCCCTGTGTAATAGTTTCTGTGCTTGATGTTATATGTGTTGTCGCCGCAACCTATGCAAATAAGAATAAATGAGGTTTAGCTACAATTCAAATATGTAGTTTAAAAAGTAAGATTATCTTGTGACTCACCATTTCAGCTTTTAAATTCCCTGCTTGTTTGTCAAGTTGTCGTTGTTGTTGTTCTAAATTAGCTTTAGCTTGAAGTAATTCTAACTCAATCTTCTTCTTTTGTAATTCTATCAGTTCTCTTTGTTTCTTTAACAATTGTTCTCGCATTGCTGCTTCTGTTGGTGTCACAGGATCACCTGGTGGAAGCTTAACAGGTGCTACAATTGGTTGTGATACAATAGATGTTGCTGATTGTTGGGGCTAGAAATAATTAAAATACCACATAGATATATATTTTAAATATAAAGATACATAATTAAATTGTACCAGCTGATTATACTAACCATTGAAAAGAAACGAGGATTAACATGAATAGATCCTGAAGAAACGCTAGTAGGAGAGGCAGTGATTGGCCAGGCAGGATCAATACTTTGCACCCGTACATCCAAAGAAAATAATTTCTTTGCTGGAAATACATCATTCCACGTTTGTCTTAATTTCCACATGCTGGCTCTTGTATTCTCATCCACCTGTTCATATATACAAACATTACTATTTCTGAAATGTTTTATAAAGGTTTTACACTACAGAGAAAGTAAAGAAAGTACAATGACTTGATATTGACTAAACAATTATCTTATAGCTCTGTCTAAAGTGCAGCAATCTTATTGTTGCAATGCATTGGTTTCTTTATAATATAATGCCAAGTACTTATATTTCTTATATCAAACTTGGAAAACATACCTTTTCAAACACTCCACAAAAAGTGTTTACAATATTTTGTGTGAAGAGATTTAAATATGCTCCATTAACATTCTTCACAATTGAATCAATTAAATAAAGGACAGGTAATTTGATGTCACTTCTCACCTATTAAAACACAATATAATGTTTTTGTTTTAATTCAAGACATTATGAATTCAAGCTAACATTTCATACCATAATATATACACAAAAGGTAACATATATAGATGTAATTGAAAAACAAAAAAAAGGTGATAACATAAATAATTACATTGTATTATATGATTTATTATAAATTCCATTTCATTCCATTTCACCAGGCTTATTTATTTATGCTATCTTTGAGATAAAAAGGGTATGAAATACAGCTTCTCTATTTCTAGCATATTAAAATACATGGATCACAAATGTTAAGTGTGCAACAATGTAAGCATAATAATATATTTTATAATATACAAAGCAACTTATACTATTTTCAGATAATTACAACAGATAAATAACCTTTTGCAGATGATTCTCAACAGCTTGAACAATTGCTGGTGCATGTTCAATGTTGTCCTCTGCCAGCATAGTAAGCATATTAATCAAGGGCTTGCTGTTAATCGTCAAATCAGACAATGATGAGATGTACTCATCAGCTATTTCCTTAGACTTTGTTGACGTCATGTTGTTGTGCTGCCAGTTGATAAACGCAACAAATCTTCGTCAAATTGACAGTGGTAATTACACTGAGACACACAAAAAACAGATATTAAAAACACCAATGTACTTTCACTATAGGAAGGCAATGAAATAAACACACATCTCTTATTGATCTTTTATTAAAGAAATATATTGAATAACAAGAATTCATTGGTACTTTATGATGCAATTTCAATAGATATTTTTCAAGCACACTTGAGGGAAAATGTTTCTTACACAATTTTCTTAAAGTTAAAAACTTGTAAAAAGAACTGAACATAAAATGTATAAAATTATAGAAACTAGTGTTTATAGTAACAAGTATTGATTATTTCAAAATTCACATATGCATATTCTACAACTTTGCAAAGCAATAATAAATTGTTAACGTGATAATTTAATAAATAATTAAATTACTATTGTTTATTACATAGTTGTAAAATTATAATAAAATTAGAGAATTCTAATACACAGAAGAACAACAGTACACAGAAGAGCGTAAGCTATTGATAAAAATTATTTGCTACATAAATAAGAAAGTAGTGCAAAATTTTTGTTCAATATTACTTCTTGGCATTCTATGGTTAGGCTATTCCACTTTTACTGATCTTAAATATGTAGAGCAGAAATATTGGACACGTATACAGTTTCTCAAAATTTTGATTATACCAAGCAAATTAATACGATTGGTGACCTTTAAGGATCAACATGAACAGAAATTAGCACATTACTATTTCTATTTATGTAATATTATCCGGAATCCTTTTACGAAAGGTTGATAGACTACGAACACATATCGATTTTTTTCTTTCATTTAATAATTATGCGTTTTCCAAGATCTTTTATTACACTATTGTTGCAATGTCCATGCACGTTCTAGAAGTTCGGCACAAATACCTAAATGTACACGAATAACTAACACGCATCTGGATTTCCTTAACGCCTGACGAGCAAACTTGAACGACATTTAGTATTACAGCTTCACGTTCTACAATGAGTTTTACTCAGAACACTATAAACGACACTGGTTAACATTTACCTTTTTAACGCATTTCGAAAAAACAAGAATATCCCGAACTACAATTATTTTGACTTTTCGCGATAATCACGCGGATGCTACTGCTACGCCAAACGGGATATCCACGTAAAATGGCTACCATTCCTTTGTACCTTCTAACGGGATTACAAGTATATAAAGGTAATTGTGATTGGTCAGAATTCTTACTCTGTCGGTTGAATTTCAGCCAAAGACCAATCAGACGTTTCGTTGTAAAATACAACAACTAGTTTGCTTAGTATAGGAGAATTTCACAATTATCCGCGCGCGTCGCTAGTGAGCAAAATGAAAGCAAATAGTTACGTTTTCATTGTCGCGATTTACTTAGGGATCATTTATATTGGACGACAAACTAGTCTGAAATTGAAATAATACCGAAATTTGATACAATAGGCTGTAATAAATATTATAAGTATTTTCTATTACTTATAACAGATTTTCAAAGTGCTGTTTTGTATCTATAAATATCGTTTATAAAATGGTACCTTTTAACATTGTAAAATATAAGTAACTATTAAATTCATAGGATAATTTTTTTAGCTTTACGATTACTTGAATATTATTTTTAAACTTTTTAATATATAAAATCAAGTGTTATACAATTATTGAAGAGTAAAACAGCGAACAATACGGGATTTTTAAGTTCATTATTTATATTCAACTTACAAATTTTATAATTTCTAAATCATGATAACGTCATGATTCAATGGCGGGGACAAGAGAAAACGTCATTTTGACAGAATGGCAGAAAGTCTAGAAAGTCAGTCACGATTTCTGTTAAGTACGTGTTTCTATTTATCTTATAAAAATGGAACATGGTGTATTCAATAAATCGTAAAATAACACGATACGAAGAATGACGTCGTAAACAGGTTTCTTCAATAGATTGGGAGAAAAGTGGATTTCATTAAAAGAAATATATTATAAAATTTCTTGTGCTGCCGTCAAAGTGAACGGTTGCGAAAATTGAACGTGTCGTGTTTGCAAATGCATCGTTAGTTTTATACAAGATTCCTGACCGTAATACGGTACGGATGTGATGGAGGACTACAAATTTCTCTTTAAAGTTGTGCTCGTAGGAAATGCGGGCGTCGGCAAGACTTGCCTCGTGCGCAGATTTACCCAGGTATATATGCGTATATACGTATATCATTAATTAACTTATATTATTTATTATTGAAAATGGAAAAATTATTCTTTTATGTCAAATTAATTTTAACAGGTTACATAGAAAGTATGTAAGCTGTTCCATCTGTTTTTGTAGCATGATGATTATTTATTTAGATTGTTCATTTAGAAAATATATTTTAAATATGCATTTTCAATTATTAATGATACATTTTTTTTATAGGGACTATTTCCTCCTGGCCAGGGTGCAACAATAGGTGTTGATTTTATGATTAAGACTGTGGAAGTAGAAAATGAGAAAGTTAAGGTATGCATATGATGTAATACATTATGATTCATCCTATGTATACAGATATACTTCTTCAGAATAATTTTGTGCTGTGCATAATTAGTATTGTCTTTTCTTTTAGCTTCAAATTTGGGATACTGCTGGACAAGAAAGGTTTCGTTCAATAACACAAAGTTATTATAGGTCAGCTCATGCTTTGATTTTAGTATATGATATCTCGTGTCAACCTACATTTGATTGTTTACCAGATTGGTTAAGAGAAATTGAAGAATATGCAAGTAATAAAGTTCTTAGGATATTAGTAGGTAAGTATTATATGTGATTATAATAATTGTATCAATTATACATTTTATTTATTTTGTTAGGTAATAAAATTGATCGAGAAGACAGAGAAATACCAATACATGTAGGGGAAGATTTTGCACAGAGACATGGAATGTACTTTTTGGAAACTTCTGCTAAAGAAGCAGAAAATGTAGAGCGGTTGTTCATGGAAATAGCAGCTGAACTCATGGAGGTAGTAAGACAATACACTTCTTTTTCTAAAATTTTTATTTAAATATTAATTAGTAGATAAATTGAAACATTATTTTAGCAAGCACGTAGTAAGGAACTACCTAGATATGAAACAAATGCAACCTCAATAAATGGAAAAACAACATCAATTGGTGATACAAGTAACTGTGGTTGTAGTCGACTTTCTTAAGTAGCTTTTATATCTATTATTAAGTCATCTAAAAAATACATAATTTCAGTTGCTAAATATGTATGTAGAACACTATCATACAGTTTTTATAGAGTATGGAGATTGGATGCAATATTAGTCAATCTTCCATAACTAAACAAAGGATTCTACTATTAGACCATCTTTAATATTATATGTTAGCATCTAGTGTTATACTATGCAAATTATATTGACAGTTTTGTTGCAAAAGTATTTAATACTTAAAATTAAAATGAACTTTAAGTATGTTGATAAATTTGTTCGTAAATGTTTTTATAAGGATTAATTAATTTTTTTGTTATGGTTTTATGATTGCAATATTTGTGTAATAAATAAGTTGGGCGCCTGTATATGGGCATTTAATGATGTTTCCATAAATGGAATTTTACTATATGTTTCATAGTATTTTTTGTTATGTCAGAAAGTACAAATAGATATTTCATATTTGGTGACTGAATATGAAGTCATTATGAATATAAGATTTTTACTAAAATTATAAGCCTAATATTGTCCAGGATTTGTTCAAATTTGCAGTATAGATCTAAATATTTATTATACTGCTTTAAAAGTC
>NW_017100216.1:557317-559685 GCF_001263275.1 Habropoda laboriosa | reverse complement strand
CTTTATACCTTTTTATATTTTAAATACAAAAAATTAATTATACTATTTCATATTTTTCCATAATTATAGTATTATCTAATGAATCTTTTTATCTGGATGATTTAGTACACGGTATATATTTCTTTCTTTTTTAATTTCATACGACAATTTAATAATTGAACAAATGTTAAATAGGAACACATACACATATTTCTTTTTAATGTACCTAAAATTATTGATCTGTATTTCACATAGTTTGTACTAATATTAAACTGCAATTATGTGTGGGAAATAAAACATTTCGTGTAATTTTTCGTTAAAATCAATAATCATGTCTGATTTATTTAAACTATATGATAAGATTGTATATTGTATTGCATAAAAATTATTGTGATTCATATAAAATTATGCTGATCTAAAAACAGTAGAACTTAAAATTGCTGTCACTGTGCAATAACATTTTATTGTTAATAATATATAAGTTTTAAACAATAGAAAATGTGGACAGATATTTGTAATAAAATTACATTAATGAGATATAAAAAACATATCAGTTTGTGTACAGAGCCAACTGTAAAATGCGGACTTTTAATTTTTACCAACTGAAACTTGTTTGAAATGTATCTTATAAAAGATATTGAATCTATGTATTGTTTGAAACGTAAACTGAAATATAGAATTAATATATGATATGTTATTAGCTTTAAATGATCAGTTTTTATTATCAGATCTGTAGATGTTATCATAAGCGATAATTTTGTTTCAGTTCAAAATGTTTATTTCGATTTTCTAAAAATACAATGTGTTGTAAAATGTTCTTGACTGTCTGCACTTGGTTTGTTTCATGTGTTTAAATAGTTGGACATACACATAAGTAATTTATGTGCCACATAAGTTTGTTGTACGATTTTCTCAATTATTTATTTTGGAAGAATACAATTGTAATAACCCATACATTTACTTCATAGTATATGATTTATTTAAATACAAAATAAATAATATTATGAATAATAAATTTACATTATTAAATTTACATTTTTACTGTACATGCTGGAAAAAATCATTTAGTTGTACTTGTTGAAGGGATAATTCCAACAATTTATTTTGAATAGATAAATTTAAAGCATCTGGATGAACTTGGCTGGGGCGACAATTATTAATATATATACCACCAAGATTTTCCACTGCTTTATTTACAGCTGCATATGCAATAGAAATAGCTCCTTGTTTGGGAGTCTGAAGAAAACATTTTATTATTATTCCAACTATTTTATCCTAAAATTTTCCTGATTATATTTACCTTGAAAAAACATTGAAAAAATGATTTGAATTTCCATACATAAGTGTGTGTAAAAAGTTCTGTAAACACTACACCAGGGTGTACAGAATAAACTTGGACATTATACTGCTTTTCTTGTAGTAGACTTTGTAATCTCTTTGTAAATGTTTCTTGTGCTAATTTGCTTTGAGCATATGCATATCCAGTAATGAACTTCCTCCTGTTTTCAAAATTAGATTATATAATGGTACTAATTGCAGATAAGCTATGTACATTAGTAATGTAAGGTATACTAATGATGCAGTACTTGTTGTTAATGTCATTGAAATTAATTTTACCCAGAAGATGGGCACAAGAAGTAACATTAACAATCCTACTAGATTGTTGTGGAAGACCACCAGCTTTTAATAATGGTAGCAGAAGAGCTGTTAATAAAAAATGTGATAAATAATTTACACCCCATTGTTGTTCAAAGCCATCTACTGTCTCTGCATAAGGGCAAAACATGACACCAGCTACAAATAATAAAATATTAATTTTAATTTAATAATTCACATATTTATATTATTCATTCAATTTTATTTGTATTATTTATAAAGTTTAAATCATGCCTTACCATTATTCACCAATATATGAATTTGTGTATAATCTTTTTTTATTTCTGCAGCAAATTGTTTTACAGACTCTAAAGAAGCATTATCAAGTTTGTATACTTTTGCTTGTCCAGTATTAACACCAGATTCTCTGATTTGAAGAATAGCTTTTTCACCAGCAGAAGGTGTTCTACAGGCTGAAAAAAGTATATCTCAAGGTTTATAAAAAGTACTGCAAAAACAAATTTTATTGGCAAATGAAATTTATTTAATTTTTAGAGACTTAAATACTTCATAAACAGACCAATTATTACTTCCATGTCAAGTTGTAAAAACGTTTTCACCACTTCAATCCCAATTCCTCTAGATCCACCTGTTACAATTGCAACTCTACCAGTTTGAGTTGAACAATCTTTAAAAAAAACGTATTTACATAAAATTGTATTATACTGATTTTTAGAGCTCTTATAAATACATATGTATGAACATTCACTATTATATTAACCTATATTAATTA
>NW_017100216.1:556394-557265 GCF_001263275.1 Habropoda laboriosa | reverse complement strand
TATAAAAGAAAATTTCTAATATAGGAAAGGAAAAAGAGAAAACGTGGTAATAAATTGTCCGTCACGTCATTTTCAAAAATGCTGTCACGCAAAAAATCTTGTAAACATACTGAACCTATTCGTTGTACTTACCATTTTTATTATTTTTTACATTTATCAAGTCGTAAATGGTTTCTCTGATGGCTATTAAAGTAAATTTTGTATCACATAAAACTCGATCGATCATAAGAGAGCAACTTTCTCGAAAATTGCGATACACGAAGCCACTCGCAATTATAGCACAAACTGAGCCGATGAATAGCATTCTTTTGAATGTACTTTTTAAATTTTAAGAAAAATTATTCTTTTACAATTCATAAGACGGATTGATTGGTATGCTAACGTAGCAATTGCAGGTAAAGAACTGACTACGGATTAAATGGAAACGTAGAGAACTTCTCTTTCACCTGTTCACCGCTGAGCTACTTTGGATATGTGTTGATATGTTTTTACCGTTATTTGACTTGTAACTTTTTTTTATCTACTTTTGTTATCATATTCGATGTTAATCTACGTATGTAAAGTGTTTAAATAATAGTGAATGAATTATGATGTTACGTCTGGCTACTCCAGAATTGCTATGACATAATGTTTTGAGTCTTAAAATTATTTTTACGCATGATATAAACTCGTTCTTTATATATAACGACTAGTTATTTTTCTCTTATTACTACTTTGCGTGTCATATTTGAGGGATAAACACATGAAAAATGTAATGTACCGTAAAAATTGATCTTTCTCATTTAAACTGCTTGTTAAACAAATTATTTGATTCTTACAAATAGTCTTAAATGTATAATACACTTTTACTATTTAAAATTAACTAAACATA
>NW_017100216.1:550935-551256 GCF_001263275.1 Habropoda laboriosa | reverse complement strand
GTAAAATATCAAATTTAAACCGCTAACATTAATACATTCCTTTTTTTAAAGGCTCTTGTTACATAGTTCCATAAAATGACAATAGAGTACGACACTAAACGAATCACCCACACCATCTATCAGAGAAATTAGTAATCTTAAAAACGAAACTCAGGGTAATTATCAAGCACCTGGGGAACTTATACGTAGGTAGTGAATTTACGTGGAAGTCCTAACTCGTTCAATTTCTCGCAATTTACGTTCGTGCGAACATTTATAGAAATTGAAGTTTTTATTAAGTAAATAAGTAATTAATATAACATCGTACAAAGTAAGTTTTTT
>NW_017100216.1:544947-550807 GCF_001263275.1 Habropoda laboriosa | reverse complement strand
TTTTTTAAATAATTACAAATAAAAAGGTAATTGATCTTTTCAATTCAATTTCCAAAAACCGTTTTTAAATATTTCAAATAAGAAGTAGGTTATATATTTTCTAAAGACTTAAACTTAATGATATTCAATGAATGATGCTGTTAAGAATCATTATGTTATTAAGTTTTTTCAAAGTCATAACGAGGTTAATAGATGTAAAGTTTATTTAAGATGTTGTACATTTAATATCTCATCTAAATTGGCTGCTTTCACTTTAGAAAACAGGACGCGATTTACATTTCTGACGTTTTTGAAAGTCTTTGATAATTGTTTATGTGTGTTAAATGTATGAAAGAATATACCTTATACAAATCTCATGAGAATATTTTTACAACTAAAAATGTAATTTTGAATTTTCTTTGAATCTACAGGATGGCGGATACTGCTAATTCACCAAGTGATAATTCAGTGGAAAAAGAAGAAGGTTGGGTTGCTTTGAAAAAGCACATTATTCAAAATAAGATTAAAGTTGGATTATGGGTCACAAGACTTTTTACTATCATATTTACTGTTGGTCACATCTTTCCCATATTTGGGTATGCTATTTTATATGATTTTTATTGTAGGAATTTAACAATGAAATTTTATCATTTACATTTTACAGCAATTCTTATAACATTTATTATAAAGTATTAATGAGTAATGCAGCCACTAGTGCACTACGTCTTCATCAAAGGGTACCACGTGTTCAACTCAATAGACAATTTTTGGAGCATTTATTTCTTGAAGATTCCTGTCATTATTTATTCTATTCTTTAATATTTCTGTATGCAGCTCCTGTTACATGTATCCTTTTAACATCATAATATGTAAAGAAGTAAAATTCTGTTTGATATAGGCAATCTCATTCAAGAATATGATATTGAATTATTTTCCTTAAATTATTAATTAGTGGTGTTAACTCCTATATTCTTATTTGCATTAATACATTTTGCCAGTTATTCTCTAGTACTGATTGATGTAAGTAAAAACATTTCATCTTTTAATGCTGAATCATATAATGCTAAGATAGCACAATATCTGCACAGTCAGTCTTAACTAATACTTATTCTATCATTTTCTAACTAAGTGTTTAGGACAAAACAGTTGGTGGGGAGCACGTCTTTTAATATCTTTAGTGGAGTTTCAATCACGAAATATTTTGCGTATTTGCGCATTATCTGAGCTAATTATTCTGCCATTCACTGTTCTTCTTGTATTCACGTATGTATTAATATATATTAATTTTCTTAAATCAGGCATTGTAAAAGCAGTATTAATATAAATAATTTTTTACAGGGGTCGTGCTGGTTTATTGACACCATTTATTTACTTCCAATTTTTAAAATTACGTCTCGATTCACAAAGAAATCCATTTACTCGCAACGTTTTCTATGAAATTAGAAATGGATTAAGTTCAGTCTCACAGAAACCAACAGTGCCAATTATAATACGACGGATAATTGAAGGTCTATTGTTACTTACACAACAAATGGTCCCAGTTCGTCAATAATTTTTTAATTTAAACGAATACAATAAATTATCAAAACAAATTTCCTAGGGTTCTAGGGTCCATGTAATAATGATTTCATATACCTGAATGATAAAATGAGTGTAAATGTCAAAAGCAACAATCATTTATGATCTGTTATTTAAAATATATATGAAAACAATCAAATAACTTTTTGAAATTTCAATTAATATCTGTGCTCATAGTAACACTTTTGGAACTATTTCATACAACTCTAGTACTCTAGATTTAGAATTTATTTACTAAACCTCTAAATATGCATATGAATAAATCATATAATTGGAATTTCAATATTTTATAGTACATAATGTCAATTTATAGTAAAATTTTAACTAAATAATTTGAAATGAATCTAAATGAGTGCATGATACAATAAGCTCATTGGAATTAATATTCCTTAGAATTTATTATAATATTTTATATTTGTCCTTTTTGTTACTTCTAATATACCTACACATCTGTTGATGAATTGTTTATTCATAAAACAAATTACATTATGCACGTTGAAAGATATCGAAATATTAATGTACATGGTATCTCACATTATCAGATATATTTTCGTATTCTTTAAGATGCATTTAATTAATACGTATACTTCTATACTCCACTTTTTCCGGGAAAGGTTCAATGCGTGTTAAGAATATAGTTATATAAATCATTTTTCTATTATTTGATATAGATGTAGGTTACTCAATGAATTTCATGAAAAATTATGAATTTTACAGTATTTAGTTAATTGTGTTCAGCTATTCTTGCAAGAACAATTACTTTAGTTTAACTATCTTTGAAAATATTTTAATGTAATTTTATTATAAGTGAATCTTATTTACAAAATTATGCAAAATAACGAATTAAGTTTAAATATAATTTATGTACAATAATAATATAATAAAAATATGAAAAATATTTTTTATTATGTTGTAATTATAGAATAATTTTTATCATGTTACCGTTATTTTATGGAGTACTATCAATATTGAAATAAATAAGAAAATAAAATACTATTTCTTTTAAAAGTTTATTTTCATTTCTGTATAAATTTACACTGCAAGTGGTGTTGGTTGTGGTATATCCTTTGTTGCTTTTACTTCAGATGATGGTTGTGAAGGAAATACTTCATCCTTAGGTTCAACAATTGAAACAGAATCTGGAAGAGGTTTCTTTGGACCTGTCTTGCCATGAGGATCATATGGGAGCATAATTTTCACTTTGATACCAAGTACACCTAATGTAAAATAATAATTCAAGATAAAAGAAGAATTTGTTTTTGCCATACATTTTTGTATTTTTTTGTTTAACATACCTTGTCGAAGAAGCACATGACGAGTTGCTGTATTAACATATTCATTGGTGGGTTCTCCAGAGTGAATCATCAATCCATCAACAAATTTCATGGATTTTGCTCTCTGTCCACGTAATTTGCCACTAACAACAACTTCACAACCTTTTGCTCCAGATTCCATGATAAAACGAAGAACTCCATAACAAGCTCTACAAATATATAGAAAAATTACAATTTACAAAGTGTTTAAATAATTTATATAAATCTTGAGACTAACCTTCGTACAGCAAGACCTCCAATTAACTTGAAACGTAACGATTCTGCTTGAGCAATAGCACATAAACCACGCGTTGCAACTTTTTCAGCGTATAGTTCAATATTTTGTGTTTCTTTGAAATTAAATCGTTTTTGTACAACAGAAGTCAATTCTCGGATTCTACGGCCCTTTTCCCCAAGGACGCTTTGTGTATGGGTCGCTAGCAAAATGATTTCGGTACGATGGGGAGTAACGCGTACTTCCACTCCAGAATATCCATCTTCCGAAAGTTCACGAGTTAAGAACTCGTTCAATTCAGCTTTGAAGACTCCGTCTCCTACAAACTAGAAATAAAATCATTAAATAAACTATTATATTTGATATCTTCCTACGTTAGTTTATAAGCTAACCTAAGAGTGTATGTTTGTTGACATAAATGTAATTTAACTTGATGCGTAATATAATTTTAACTAGCATATTCAGTTTAAGTGGATAATACATGTAAATTATTTCAATACAAATGAAAATAAAATATTTGCAGCATAAAGGTTGCAAGTAAGCAAATCGAACGAAAACAGCTGAAAGAATCCATGTCATCTGCAACTTTCACGTGTCACTTGTACTTATTTTTTAACAAAATATTCCTTTTTTAACTTTAATTATTACAACAGACGTCATATTTTTACAATTTATTGGTCATAAATTGCTAAAATTCACAAACCTTCCTTTTCTTTGAGATAGAACGATTGTCCATGTTTTATGTTGGCGTTACAAAAGGGACCGAAAATCCAAAAGACATGACTGGAAGCGGAAACGACAGACCACACTAACAGTGTCATATTAGAGTCAAAATGATATTTACAATAAAAATATATTATAAAATATGTATACTATTTTGACTGAAAAATTAATACTATTTTTTTAAAGAGAAGAAAATTAAAAATTAAGATATTTTAAGAATAACATATAACTAGATTTATAAGACCAAAATTGAGGTTAGAAAAAGTACTAGATATTTGAAACGTATATTTAAATGCATACAGCGAAATATTTAAATCTATTCTTTAAAAAATAATGATTTCAAAAGCAAATATACCAATCGTCAAACGATAAGTGCATTGGATAACCTTAAACCCCAATGCATTATTTGTTCGATGAAACAAGTGTTCCCGATATGTAGAAATACAGATTAATTGTTTAATTTTTGTTCTATAATATAAAAAAGGAAGTAATATTGTAAATCTAAACAAAAGGGAAGTTTGCAATGAAAAGAGGTTGAGAATGAGCAATAGGAAACTTTATGTATATTCGTATTGGCTTATTTACTCCGCTTTTCTTGCAGCGTCTGAATGCGTCTACCGGCATCGTAAAACTAATTAGATTTTCTTCTTACGGCCCTGATGCTATCAAAATACACATGCACAATGTGATATACTTTCATAAGCGCGTTATATACACACATAGTATTGAGTCATGCAACGCAGGTACAGTTGTGTATGCGTTCACTGCTTTGCTATGAAGCGTACTGTGCTTTAGAATTATGTTTCACCCACGACATGGAGTGGAGAACAGTAGCGTTGACAGTGTTGGTAGTGAGTTTATGTTTTTTGGCAATACCGATTAGAGTAGAGCCTGATACTAACAATGAAGACGTCAAGCTTTTTCAAAACTATGTCACGCGTTACAATAAATCTTATAAAAATAATCCGACGGAATATGAGGAAAAATTTAAACGATTTCAGGTAAGATGTGAAATAGATTATTCTCTTTCGTAAAAACACCAGAGACTGGTAAACAGTACGCATGATGTACTATATACTACTAAAAATTTCGCTCTCATCGTCACAGGTGACAGTTTCAAAAATTCTCCGCGCTCTCGAATGTAACCGTTTTTCGTTCCTATTATTATATCTTTTTATTTCTATAAAAATTTAAGAATCATACGGTATCCGTTCAGATAAGAATAGACGATCTTGATAATGTAATATCAAATACGTTTACTGAAATGATAATTGATTATAAAATTCAATAAGGTATTTATCAAGCAAACGTTTGATAAAATTCAAAATTACGCAGTACTCGTGAAGAAACCATAGTATGCATCGTAATAAAAGAAAACTTGTTAAGGTGTTTTAGCAATATGAAAGAAAAAAAAAAACAAATTATAGATCAAGATTTTATATAATCCTATGAAACTCGTGAAGACAGCTGTGTCCTTATTTCAGAGATCGTTGCGGCACATAGAAAAAATGAACGACCTCCGATCATCGCAGGAAAGCGCTTATTACGGAGTTACTCAATATTCTGACATGACAGAAAACGAATTTCTAGCGCAAGCTCTTGTACCTGATTTACCAGTCAGAGGTAAGAAACAGAACTTCGTGACAGGAAAAAATGATTCTTTATAGAAACAGTGTCGAAACGTATGTAAACTGAAACGAGTTTGTGTATCATAGTAGAAGAGACACTTATGGTATTGATTTCGTTACGTTCACATCGACGAATATCATAAAATATCTATTTTAAATAGATATGTGTATAATTGTACGTTAGGGGAGAAACACGTGAACGCGCCCTATCATCGATTGCATCATTCACAAAAATCTACCAATCGAGTGAAAAGATCGGCCGGTATACCTTCGAGGTTCGATTGGAGAGACAAAGGTGTAGTTACTGCAGTACGAAGTCAGGGATCTTGCGGCGCCTGCTGGGCCTTCAGTACCGTTGAAGTTATAGAGACGATGTATGCCTTAAAAAATGGCACTTTGTATTC
>NW_017100216.1:534393-544257 GCF_001263275.1 Habropoda laboriosa | reverse complement strand
AGAGTATAATATATTTTTTTTATTTTTATGATTCCTTTGACAGATGATCGACTGTGCGAAAAGTAGTAATTTCGGATGCGAGGGGGGAGATATATGCAGTTTGCTTTCGTGGTTACTGTTATCGAAAGCTGAAATACTTCCGGAATCTACTTACCCACTCTTAGGAAAGACGGGTACGTGTAGACTTGGGAAGTAAGTATATCGAAATGATGAAATATATTTAAAGAACATGAAACACAGGGGGCGATCTATATTAAAATATTATTTTTCTCTTGCAGAAAGATGGATCAAGCGTTTGGTGTAAGAATAAAAAGTTTTGCATGTGATAGGTATGAAAATTGCAAAATTAAGTTTCCTGCGAAACAAAATATCCCAAACGGGAATATGTATAGTCGGTGGAATCGATGTAGCGAGGTTGTAAAGTAAAGCATCTACGATTCATTTGTGAATTGATACTTAAAATTTTCCAAGTTGGCATTGAACGACCTTGAATAAGGTTCGTGCACCTTATCTTCCTGAAACTGTCTTAGGAAAGACGGGTACGTGTAGACTTGGGAAGTAAGTATATCGAAATGATGAAATATATTTAAAGAACATGAAACACAGGGGGCGATCTATATTAAAATATTATTTTTCTCTTGCAGAAAGATGGATCAAGCGTTTGGTGTAAGAATAAAAAGTTTTGCATGTGATAGGTATGAAAATTGCAAAATTAAGTTTCCTGCGAAACAAAATATCCCAAACGGGAATATGTATAGTCGGTGGAATCGATGTAGCGAGGTTGTAAAGTAAAGCATCTACGATTCATTTGTGAATTGATACTTAAAATTTTCCAAGTTGGCATTGAACGACCTTGAATAAGGTTCGTGCATCTTATTTCCCTGAAACTGCTGTTTCGGCGGTCAGAGTACGTGTACTTTGATATTTGACCGATTTTACAACCTCACTGTATCGATTCCACCGACTATACATAGATATTAACAGTATCAAACGAAGGATTATATTTAAGTATCAGACATTCAATCGGTAGAAGAATGACGCCTGGCGTATTATCGTATCAATGTGTGTTGCTTCGCGTGCAATTAACTGTAAAAGGTTTTCTTACATAAGCTGACCGGTTAATGTTATTCGCGCTAAAGTGAATACAAGACTATGCATTGAATTTATACGAGGAACAGGAAATTCTATCTTCTTCTCGTTTAATCAAGTCTAAAATAAATGGTCATTTGAAAAAAAAAATTAATCGTACTTTGCTCAGTTAACAATTGAATACAAATCTTTCGTTTGTCGATCAATATTGTGAGAATGACTGTTACCTGCGATGAATAGTAATATTCACTTGCAATGTTTGTCGTTAAGACGATTAAAGGTTTAACGGACTTTAGTTTCGTAGATGCAGAGGATGAGCTGTTGACAACAGTAGCTACACATGGGCCAGTAGCGGCTGCAGTGAACGCTTTATCCTGGCAAAACTATTTAGGAGGAGTAATACAATATAACTGCGATGGCGCTTTTGAAAGTTTGAACCACGCTGTACAAATAGTGGGTTACGACCAAACAGCTGATATTCCACATTATATTATTAAAAATTCATGGGGAACAAACTTCGGAGATAAAGGCTATATGTATATAGGAATAGGCAGTAATTTATGCGGTATTGATTTACATTTTTATATCGTAAACTCTCATTGCTTTTGTAATAACTCTCGTTACTAATTACAACTATATTGAACATTTTTACTTCACAGGTATAGCAAATCAGGTTTCGTCGTTGGACGTACTTTGAGTGAATACATTTGAAGAAAAGTATTTATATTAATCCTAAAATTTACATAGGATTCTTATATGTGTTTTTGATCGAGGAACCTCGAGAAACGACAATAATGTTAATAACAATAACATCCGTTAGACTGTATTTCCAATATTCTGTTACACAATTGACACAACATTTACGTTAGCATTATATCATACGATTATCCATGCAGCCATTTGTATATTTTTTACAAGTATTCTATTATACGCTAAACGGCAAAATAAAATATCGTTTTACAATATCGACTCTAAATTGATGCATTCGAAACTCCGTTACCTTTCTAATGTTTGTATACCCTGACAAAAATATATTATATAGCTTAATTCAATTATTATCGAACCATATTTATTTACCTATGTATCGTCCAGTGTACATTCAGAATTATTTTGATTGTCATCCGGATTCCATCCGTTGCAGGCCACCGATAATTTTGTCTTCATCTGTTTGGTCAACGGTGGAATCATGTGACGAGGTATTAAGAATGTGGACAGGTTGAACAGGTCCAAAAACACCTTGTATCTATCGCTATTAATTAAATATACAAATTAGTTACAAATCAAATCAGATTGTATCTCTTTTGTAACATGTTACCTTAAAGTAGATTTTAAATATTGATATCCCGACGATCCTCCGGTACCAAGTTGCTGAGACCCAATCATTCTTTGAACCATTAAAACATGATTATCTAACGGACGAAGAGAAATACAAGTAGTTCTAACGATTGAAAGTTATTCAAATGAAATAATCAAATGCTTCCTCTTACACCTCCATTTCGTAATGAGAGAATCAATGTCCATCAAAGCGGTCAAAATTTGATGAGGTTGACTGAATCTCGGTTCGTCACGGTACAACGTGATCATCACCGCACCTTGAAGAGCGGCGTAAGCGAATTTTCTTTCTCCCCGCGACACAAGAGCGTTGTGATGGGACTCGTTAAAAATCGTCTCGAATATTGCTTTCCGAGAGTGCACGTTCGCCAGATGATAATTCCTAAGTTGCTCCTTTGTATGTTTCTGCGAAAAAGGATATACCAGATAATTAAAGACTTTGTTCAATGTGAAAAGCTACTTGTATTTAGAGAAGAAAACGATTACTCGAGCGTGTTGTTCTTGCTCTACGAGCAACTTCTCCACGGATCTTTGGTATTTCCCCCAAAAGTCAAAGTCGTGAGGTTCGAGACCCGGCGTTCTTGCTAACCATCTTTGAACAAGACAACTGAGACTAGGTTCCTCTTCAGAACGTTTGATCGCCTCGATGGCTTTAGGATCTCTTCCGAACACTCTGGTGTAACTCTGGTTGTACTTGACTCTGTGCTCCTGTTTCACGCCCAGTTTATTCTCCAATAAACGGAACTGTAGCGACTGAAAGCCGGAGGCTGGGCACAAGTATTCTCGAAACGCCATGAAATCCAGCGGTGTCATTGTCTCTAAAATCGTCACTTGGTCCACCAGAAGCTGAAAAACATATAAATACGATTATTACAATTATTCAGATTGTCAATGAAGGAACGTCATCACTTTTGATATTAGATTTTTCCAATATTGGATAAATATAATCCTTTAAGCCATACTATTGCCTTTGTATACAGACGCCAAATCGATTCTACCTTAGTCTACGTCTAAGGCAGTCGCATTCACATTTCTATGGTTGCCATGCTTATGCACCTACCGCGTACGAGGTAGCAGTAATCATTGACACGTATAATGCGCGCCGACAATAACGTGTTATTCGTTATTCTCCGATGCGACGAAATTTCCAACGAAAAATCACCAAGAAGAAACGAAGAAAATATTGTAACGTTAATTATTACTCCAGCTAACACGATCCGTTACGGTTAACGATAGGAAAGTATATTTTTTCTGAGAATGACTGTCTCGTAGAAGGACACGCTGTTGTGTCTTGTATTAAATCCTACTTACTTAACCCTGCTACAGAACTTTTCAATAGGAACAAGAGGAGAAAACGCGACGACCACACCTGCATTCTGTGGTATGGAAAGAGCGCCTACGAGCATGTTACCTAACTCATCTATGCGTGTCAGTGCAGGGTGTCGCATATCATCTAGCAGTATTAACTTACTTAGATCCCACTGTTATTTCTGCAGTTCCCACAATCTTTCTTATTCCGGCATGAAAGAAGAGGAGAAAAGTAACAGTAACGAAAAAGTGTAGCATTGCTGAGAACCTTGACCCGTTTGACAAACTCTCCACGACGCATTAACACGGTGAAAACAATTTTGATCGTACGGTGATCGTGAAAAGTGTACAAGGTGTTTCAACGAACACTCGTGAAAAGAAAAAAAAAAAACGAAAGATTTAGTTTACGTTTGACCGCCTAAAGCTAATATCGACGATTCGAAGAACGCTGCTCATCTTCAATCCTTTCCCTTTCTTTTTTCTTGAAATATTCTTCATTATCGATGAGCAAAATAAAACATATGACAGTCTTGAAGGGGTGACGTTAGAAATTTGATTAGAGCCACCGCAGTGGAGTAGCACCCCTGTCATAAATCTCAATGCTCTAATTGGCTTGCGATTAAGGGTCGTTCACGTTCCTTCCATCACTGTCATTGTCAACATATGGCTACTGGCCTTCTTTTCCCAGCGTATAGGATTACCAGGTGATGCGTCGGTGGTGAGCGGGAAACCTATTTACCATTCTCTCTCTCTCTCTCTCTCTCTCTTTTTAAACAATCCTCCCACAGGACAATGTTGAACCGGTCTTATTGTAACATCCATAAAATACGATTATCTGGCTGGGAAGTTCGGATCTCGCTTACTTTTAGAATGAGGACAATACGGTTTAATCTCTTCAAGATTTCCAGAGTCCTCGACTCGTTCAGGATCTGAGGGACTCGATTCTTCTGAACGGCTGTGTGATTGTTGGAGGTACCATTCAACGAGTCATAGCCGTTCGGTTCGGAGTTGAAGAGCGCTCTGACCGAGTCTAGTTCGTAGATAATCTGTTTGAACCAAAGTTCGTATGCTGCGGACCGATAAAATGAGAAATAGTAATTTTAATCGTTTCGTCTATTCGGAAATTAAATTGTTCCGATAGTTGGAATGAATTTTTCGAGAAATTTTCCTGAAAATTTCATTCTTAAAATTATTCTCATCGTTCTCTCTTTGAGTTATATTCTAGTTTCCTCTTACGTAATATGATTTTCTTTTTGTTCAGATTACGAACAAATGAAAAAACGAACGAACTGTTTACCCTGGTGAGTGACGATAAAAAGATGCTCATCGTGCACTTCCTTGTTGAACTCGGCACTCAATAACCTTTGTGCGGTCAAGATTTTGTCCAATCGAAGATATTCTCCGTAAAGCATTCCAGACCCTTCGTTTGACTGGTCATTCTCCTGATCGTGACCTTCCCTAAAAATAATATCACCACGTATTGCGATTAATTTGTCAATTTTTTTCGTCGTTCTAACGGTTTCGATTAACGAAAATCGTTCGATTTGAAAAGTAACGGTTATTCGGCGTAACGGTCACTTTTTGACCGTTATTTTTGTCTTCAAATTTGAAAATGGATAATTTTAAAGTTAGATTTCATATTTCGCCCGGCGACGATTTTATTGCAAAACTAAGATTTACACACTGTTTCCGTTGCACGAGAAAATATTTACAGGAAACTACTTACGCAATGCCATCAGATAAGGGACAAGCCATTTTTGAAAAAGCACGACGATAGTAATTGTCAAGTGTAATTTGAAAATGTTGAATATTGCATGCAATAATTTTTCACTTTGTAGCGACAATTGTTAGCATGAATAATAAATAAATGTCACGGTGAATTTTACGCTGATAGTCCACTTTAGACAAATCCTCTTTCAGGTTGACATTTCGTTAAGTTTTAATGAGCACCACTCGGTTGGCCGAATGACAACAAGCGACACATGTTGTCGGCGAGGTGGTTGAGCCACGACTAAAAACTGAATGATCACTGACTCGCGAAACTATCCCCTTTATATTTCCAAGAGCTAGGGCACATGAATGAATAATTGACAGTCACAACATCTTTAAATGTTTTAGCATGCAAAAGGCAATCTATAAATAATCCAGCACGGAAATTTTTGCCGCACAATCTTGCTTGACCATCGACTTTAATTTTCCTTCTTCGATCGCACTGGAAATATAGATGCAGCTAGTTCTACAATCGATAATTCGATTCGTACGTAACGGATAATCGTGTTCTCTTGATTGCAAAATATTGATGATCGAAGTATCGAGAAAAGAAACGTACGAATTGTTCTCTTCGATAGATCGATGGCAATCGATTAGATGGTAACTAAAATTACTTGGAATTGTAAACGATCTCGTTAATCGCGAAATTTGCCTTGAAACAGCATCCTTCGATCGATAATAAAAAATCGAATTGTACCACTGTTAGAAACAAAAATTGTAGCAAACGGTTTACCACTTTTAAACTTATTAGTTTAGTAGATCTCCGATAGATGTCGCGAGGGAGGTACATTCGGGTTATCTTTGTTGCTAAATCGAGACGACAGATGTCGCGTGTGGTATGTCTGAGCGGCTGATTGATACTTGCGAAACTACTTTTTTTTCCATATTTAATCATTATTAACGCATTCAATAATATTATTGGAAAGTGATAAGAATTTTAAAGAGGGGAAACATTAGTACATGCAATTATTGACGACGTTTTCAGATTATATAATCGATCAGTTACATAAAATTTATCGCTTTTTTGTTATCTGCATAGCGTATGCGATTGTAAACATTCAAAATATCGAGATTCGTAACGCGTTCACGAAAACAAGAACGAAACGTTGCGCAACATTGACCCTGCTGCCGTCATTCCGAATACAAGTGACGCCTCCGAAATTATGCACGATTATACCTGTTGTCGATATGTAATCCAGTGCCGTAGCAAGAATAACGCAACAGGTGTGCACATTGGCGTAGCGTTCCCGATATACTTTTTATTCCGTAAAATTTATTTTACGGTTCGTCGCGAAATTTCCATCAGCCAACTTTTTAATTGCCTTTTTAATAGCCGTTTACATGCATAAGTTACCCGACGTTTATTTCTCCTCGATCCGATGTTTTCCTCGCTTCTATCAAACTTGTACATTTATCATTCTCGTGGTATCTTTCGATTAATTAAAAATGTACTCGGCATTTGCGATTCGATTTTATTCCTTTTACGTGTCTGGGAAAAAAGGAATAAGAGAAAGCAACTTGTCGTACTACTTTCAGTCGACCGACAGCGATCAAGTACAGCACTGGTCATGAGAGTGTATTCCCGAGCGATAGCAGCGAATCGGTGTGGATATCTTTTATTCGAGTAAGCTTCAACTGGTGTAATGATCGTATTCGGTGTATATTGGCACTGTTAGGTCCCGTTTATATGATAATAGTCGGCCAATCCGTCGTTCTGTCGATTCTATCAGTTTTCGTGGTGCCGCGGTGCTTGATACAATAAATCTACACATTATAACCTCTCGACTCTCGGCTACGTTGATCATCGAGATACATATATTGTTCTGAGGTAAGTAAATTCATGACATGGCAAATTTGAATAAATACCTACAATCTTTAATTCATCATTTATCTCCGGTATCTGTGAAAGATTCTGCGTGTCTGGTGTTAGGTAACGAAATTCAAAATTATCGTAACGGCACTGCGACTGGCGTCGATGTAAACATTTGTTCGAGCGCCGTTAAAAAATCTGGTGTTTCTCCTCGTTCCGGTAGAATCGCTCAGTCGGTAAATCTTATAAAATACTTCAATTAAAACTACATATAGCGATGTGTTGTGTATTTGTTTATCCGATAAACTCGTGTTGCGTGACACAACGCTGATGTAAATCGTGCTCAGACAAAAGGCCTGGGGAGTTTCGTATCAAATGGGAGCAACATCAAACAGAACAATACACGGTGGTCCTTTTGTAAGGGGAAAAAAAGTTTTCTACTTTTCCGATACTACGAACGTAGCGCGATGCATGCCATTTCTCACGAATTGTTCGCGAATAGAGATATTACATACAGAACCATCGTTCTTTCGAGAATTATCTTTTTTAAGCTTCATCGACACCGCTCCCTCCCCCTTTCGGAAGTTTCCATTACACACACCTCTGAGTTGCAATAATGAGAAGAATTAAACGAACGAAATTCCAACGACCGTAGAGAGGAAAACAGGAAAATGGATATCAAATGCAAAATAGGCAGTGATTTTCTTCGATAATTAAACGTGTAATACCAGGTAGAAATCAATAGAGTGTGTGCACGAACTACCGTTATTTCTGCGGTTTGTTGGTTTTTGTTTCACACTCTGTACACATACGTGGTAATAACATGTACCTACAAGGGGTCAGAAAGGGAGAGATCGTATCAGAGTTCGTTATGTTTATACTAGATATGTATTACATTACGTTACGGAAAATAGAATAAGGCCTAACGGATCTTGTTAAGGTACGTATGTATAGTTTGTAGAAAAGAAATATAGTGAATTCGTAAAATCGGTCAGGCGTTGAAGTTTATTTAGCGACGACGGCCGACAACCTGTTGTCGAAGTCTGCGATCTCGATGAAAATGAATTTCACGTTTAACTTTAATTTTGGGGGGACCAAGGTAGAGACGTATCTAGCGTAACCAGCGCCTGGGGCAAGCGCGAAATTTGCATCGTTACAATTCTCCTTTTTCTCACACGATTTTGACTCTGGAGAAAAATAAAAAAACAACTTCATCAACAATTTCACAGCCGAGTCTGGTACAACACCACTGGAGAATGTTGCGGCTAAAGATGCACGCGAAACACAGGAATAACAAGCGTAAACTACTAAAATTAACCCTGAAAATAAATTTATCTCAACAAACACTATTTCTTTCGATTTTTTTCTGCGCCCTCCTGACATTGGCGCCCAGAGCACGTGCCCTACTTGCCCCATCCTAGATACGCTTCTGGTCCAAGATAATTTCAAGGTAATATTATTATCTGCGAACGTATTTCAGTGTTAAATAAAATATGCATTTATATGTCAACAACAAAAATCGAAGGCCTTGAGAATTCCGTGAAGAATGACCTTGGAACAGAAATATTCTCTGTAGCGTATATACGTCCTTCGATACGATTGAAATTTCATATGAAATATTTTTTGTATAGTTACAATTGAAGATATTTAGGTTTTAAGCGAGACAATCTATATTTCTTTCACCGACTATACATATTGCCATTTATGTAAGTATATTAGAAATGTATCGACGCGTTAAGATGTTTATAGGATTAATTTTTCTTTTTTCTCTGAAGTAAGATGTCGAAGGTCGTTCTTTACTCGCAAAATATCAGTCCACCATGTCGTGCGGTACTGATGGTGGCGAACGCGATCGGATTGACGCTGGAAGTTCACGAGATTAACTTGGCGAATAGGGAGCAGCTGTCGGAGGAATTCATAAAGGTAGGAAGTTCTACGGTTTTTCCATCCGATGAAACGTGATGCGTTATCATGAAATAGAGCTCAAATACACGTTCGGTTTCTAACTTTTTCTCCTTTCTTGCCAGATCAATCCTCAGCACACGATCCCGACGTTGGACGACGACGGTTTCATACTACCGGACAGGTAACCGATGCGACTTGTTATTTTTAAATGTTGCAGGTTACCCCTGTAGGTCGGTTACCGATTTAATTCACGATTTGATTATACAGCCACGCTATTATCTGCTACCTGGTGGACAAATATGCCAAGGATGATTCCTTGTATCCGAAAGACTTGCAGAAACGCGCGTTGGTCAATCAGTTCCTTCATCTCGACTCCTCGACGCTTTTCTCTATAGCGAAGAGCGCTATCGTGAGTGATTCATACGCATAAATCTTTCTTCATCTCATAACTGTCTTATCTAATAATGTCAACAAATGTTTTTCACCATTGGTGGGGAATGCATACGGGACAATGGTGTTAATGTTTCTTAATCCCTTAAGCGGGAAGAGAGTTTTCGCATGTCGTTACGATATAGCGGTGTATAAAATGTTAGAAAATCCTTATCCTGCTATTCTATACTGTTTTTTTTTTTTTTTTTTTTTTTTTACAA
>NW_017100216.1:526126-534326 GCF_001263275.1 Habropoda laboriosa | reverse complement strand
TTTTATACTATGGAATAATTTTCTCTTGCATGACCTCTTGCAATTTTTGTTGTTTAAAAAATTGACCAACGATAAGTAATAGCTGAGGTCAGCTTTCTTATAAACTAACCGAGCCATTAAAGAATGACTAGTGTTTATATCTTAGAATTTTACGGTGCCATACGATAACACGCGATAGGAAAGGATATAGAATGTAAACGTAGAAACCTGATATATTTATTTCGGTGATGGTAGATAGATTTCTTCGAACTACATACAGAGAACCGTTTTACTGCAGCGGATGTATCCACTTTCTCTGTCTAACACGTTCACTGCCAGTTCACTGACATATACGGTCCAGAATGTATTGCTCCGCGTGCTACCAATTCTCTGGTGGCAGCGAACGTGTTAAGGGGTTAATGTTTTTTAACACGTTTGCTGTCGTCGGAAAATTGTGAGGGATGTGCCGTGTGCCGTGCTCTAAGCCAAACACGTGATTTTCACCAAGAGTTCAGTGATGATAATCGCAGATCATACGGGGGCGGTATGCGTCGACAATGCTTCGTCGGTGGCACACGACGCGTCGTTCTGTGTCGACAATGCTTCGACGATGGCACACGGGATGTCGGTCCGTGTCGACAATGCTTCGACGGTGGCACACGGCGCGTCGGTCCGTGTCGACAATGCTTCGACGGTGGCACACGGCGCGTCGGTCCGTGTCGACAATGCTTCGACGGTGGCACACGGCGCGTCGGTCCGTGTCGACAATGCTTCGACGGTGGCACACGGCGCGTCGTTCTGTGTTGACAATGCTTCGACGGGGGCGGCGATCGTGTTGTGGGTGTTCCAGTACTTAAACCTTCGAATCCCTTTCAAAGATTTTTTATCCTCTGAATTGACTCTTGTCGCGTCGCGCAGTATGCAAATCGGTTCGATCGAAAATAGATTCGACTACTTGAATGCTCGAAATAAGGGAAACACGTTTATTGCGCGTGGTTAATGCGATTCTCCTTTCCGCGCGTATATATACGCGCAAGGAGCATTATGCGATACCGGCAGGAAGTTTCTGAGCATCCTATGTACTTTTTACGGCGTCTAATAAAGTCAGCTAACTGCACATTTTTGTCCGTGATGGGCCAACTACCGGCGGCTCGTTTTCCGACGTGCACGTGTATACTTCTGACTGGCAACTGGGCTCTCGCTCGAACCATGTAATCCTACGGGGGATTTGTATTTCTCTGTCTCTCTGTCTCAAGAGAGAAATACCGAGGAGGAAAGCAATTGTTCACAGCTGTGTTCACCATGTAAACTAATGAGATCAGAGGGAAAAAAGGAAGTTGAATTTCGTATGTAGCAGAAGTAGAATGTACCAAAGATTAGTTCGCAACGTTAGCGTCGTATAGCTTACAATATCAGTAGAAAGTGACGTTGGGATCAGACGTTCCAGGAAGAACGACATTCAACACTGGGGACGCGTACGAGTCGCAACGCACCAATTTCGATGATTTCATTTATCCTTATATTATAGATAGCAAATATGCGTCCGGATGTTTGGCGCCGAGCAGGCTACAACACAGCTGTTTATGATGCAAACATGTCACAGATTGTTCAACATGCCCGTTGGAGTTTGTGACATTGAAGTGCACTTGTTTTTAGCATACATATTTTTACTACTAATCATTCTTTCATTGACATATTTCTTTTTTACTCATTTATCCTTTCTTTTTATTACGCCTCATGAGTTTTTCTATCTAATTATCGTAGAAACCGATTCTTTTCTACAACGAAAAAGCGGTTCCCGAGGAGAAGATGAAGATGTGGAAGGAATCGTACGACTACCTGAACAAATTTCTGGAGGGTAAGAAGTGGCTCGTTGGCGATTCTTACACTATCGCGGACATCAGCTGCGCAGCAACTGCGTCTAGTTCCTCCGTAAGTCCTTTTGTCTTTATTCAAATGGATCTAACTATGCCTCGAGGATTAGAATGTATTCCTCTGAATGGTTTTTTTTTCCAGATTCTGGTGAATATGGATGAATATCCTAACGTAAAGGCCTGGTTGCAAAGATGCGAGGAGGAACTTCCAGGCTACAAACAGTACAATCTCGGAGGCAACAATCAATTACAGTCCATGATCCGCGCTAAACTCGCCTAAAACGAAGAAAAATCTCTCGAACAAATTGTACTTCATAATCTCCATATTATTCTACTACACAAAACAGAATAATCATTTGTGTGTGTGTGTGCCTGTGTGTGTTTTGTCAATAATCACACGCATGTACAACAAAAGACTCGATCATTTGTTTCGTTTCCTTTTTTTTTTTGTTAATAATCATACGCATGTGCAACAAAAGGCTCGATCACGATAAATCCATATCCTCCTAAATTCATTTTTTCCTTGCAAAAAAACTAGCATGGACAGTCGTTGGTGATAAAGGCGTATTGTTCCATGGACTGGCGTGCAGCTCAACGGTCGACTGCAGCTTTGGATGCACTTTTGTCAACAGATACGCTGTCGCGTATCATTTCGCCGGACATGATATTTCCCGGAAGGGTAGATAACTTGTGTAGCTGATTAAACACATGCTTAAATCTGTTTTCCTACCTTGTTATCGCTGGAATACGTAGTAAACAAAGATCGACACTCACCACTTCGAGATTCCAAGAAGCAACGATCACGAAACGATATAGAATTCTTCTGTCCTCCATAGAGATACTCCATTATCAAGAGGCTGACGTTCTTTCGTTTTGCATACTCGAGAACATCACGAAATCAGGACAAGAACGTTCTGTTTGCTTTGGACAGGTTTGCACTGTGGTTTCGCAATTAATGTGGTTTAATCAGAATCCGCTGTACACGGTGGACCACGTGAAACAGGCCACCTAATTATCTTCTCTAGCTACGGTGGTACGAGACAATTTTTATACGCAATTTAAATGGTCCCCAAGGGTGAATAATATGGTAGAAAATTTTTTCTATGAATACCATTTTTTTCTGTTTTTTTTTTTTTTTAATTTAATCGCATTCGTTAAAATGTAGTAAAGCTGAAAGGAACTATAGGAAAAAAATGAATTAAGCGAGGATGATAAACTTCACTCTGCCGTGTGTTCGATATACTACGAATTGAAATGAATTGAATTACGTCGCACTTTTGCATTCTGCGATTAAACATATGAGCCAAAGTGTACATATTTTTTTCTACTGTATATTGTAGTAAACATTGATGTGCATTTAGACCAATAATATGTTCTTTAACTCTGAAATTTTAAATCAAACGTGAAACTTCCTTTCATTTTTCGTCATTTCTTCCATCGAGAAAACTTTTCTTCCATGTTGTTCACCCTTTGAATAAACATTTTCTCGTTCACCAGGGCTAGAGAAGATAATTAGATAGTCCGTTTCACATGGTCCACCCTGTGCAACCGTCTACGATTTCTTAATCGTGAACATTGTGACCGAAATCTTGATCATTGTGATCTTCCGATTGTTTTCGAAAACGTTTTATTTTCTTGCATCAACAGATACCAAGAGAGGAACAATTAATTTCCGAAGCATCTTTCGGTGTCATAACGCTTACGGAAGTCAGAACAGAGTTTCGAATTGTTGGCCTTCCATTTGATAGATACTACACTTTACCTCTTTGAGGCATTTATTCGGTGTCATAACGCGCACGGAAGTCAGAACGGGGTTTAGAATCGGCAATCAAGAAAATTCACGGTCAAAACGGCGCTAACAACAGCCTGAACGAGTCTACACGTAATCGTTATTTCCTTGTCCCAGTTTTTTTCATTGCATCGAGACTGGTTCTGTCTTTGTTTCGTGTCTCGATCGGTGAATCGCACATTCGGCCGTAATTTGCAGGAATTAATACCTTGCATCTTCCGGCGATTTTCCTGCTTAGCACCACTTACTACATTTTCTCCGATCCGCGAGCAGAGCCGTATATGGAACAACCTTGGTTTCATTCTTCTTTCTACTGGTTCTTTCAAAAATAGAAACAACCTGATCTCTTTATAAATTCAAACCGACTTTTCGGCTGGATAATTATACTTCGAGGAATTTAATTCACCCTCTGTAATCTAATTCTTCTTCGTTCACGAGAACGAAAACTAGAGTTGATTACAATTAGACATTTTCATAGGAGAAGCAAGAGTAAATATAAAAAATAATTATCATAAAAAATGTAATAATTGTAAATTCGTAAATTGTATTTATTATCGAAACATTGTAACGTGTTCATAAATAAAATGAGAAATAAGCGCAACCTGCAAGTCACGTGGTGTTACAGAGGGTTACAAAGATCTCGAGGATTCGAATCTACTCCTTTCTCGCGTAAAGTCTGATCAATTTGTAGGAAATATATTGTTTCGCTTGGATGGTAGCGGAACCAGTGACGTTAACGGACACGCCGAATCGGACGCGGCGAATTGACGAGCGTTTCGCAATATCGTCGATCCTCCTAAATGGCCGCGTGCATTGTCTTTGTCGTACATTGTATGGAAAACAGCTTGATTATGGGAAATGCGCGGGTTGCACGGGTAGTCGGTTAATTAGCAGCCACTTTGCTACTCGCCACGTTTTTTTTTCTTCTGCGATTTTCCGCTCTCTTCCTCTCCGTTTATGCGCACACGTTTATTAGGTAACACACGGCGTTGGTAATACAACGACGAAAACAGGTCTTTCCCTCTTTCTTCTCGCTCGGCTCTCTTCCCTTCCCTTTGTGTACGTTCATGCAATCGTCTCGTTCCTCTCTGCAGATCTGCAGGCCGCATCATCCGATACCAGACTGGTATAATGCAACGCATATGCAGACCGAGCATTCTCGATTTCCACGAAACAAGTCGCGTAGGAGCTCTCTCTCTCTCTCTCTCTCTCTCTCTCTCTTTCTCTCCCGCTCGTCCGACAGGTTCTCGCTTTTTTTCCCTCGTTTTTTCAATATCATGTGCTTCGTATTTTTAAATTCGGCTGTATACACACAGATGGATGGAGAGAAAAAGGAAGAGAGGAAAACAGAGAAAAAAAAAGAAGGGAGAAATAGGATTTTCGACTTGGTTACGCGGAATTTTGCTATTCTCCTGCGTGCCCCCGCTAATAGGATTACCACCCGTGGTTGATAAAGAGGAGAAAAAAGAGGATTCTTTGTTCGAGACTGGCGATGGCTTTAACGACGATTTTGAATAATAAAATGATAAAAAACGGAGGAGCGAGGGGATTAGATTGCTCTCTGTTTTCCTTTTACGCCTAGCCCGTTCTTCAGGCTGTACGAATATTTACGAACCGGAGGAGTTCTTTGGTCCATTTATTTCTCTTCACGGCGAGAGGTTATTAAGGTGAAGGCACTCTTTTTCTACCTTCTTGAAATTTGGTCCCGCCTACCTGAATCTACCTGGCACAAAAACACTTTTGATTATGTAGTCCAAGTCACACCAGACGCGTGTCATTCTTGCTCGAGCAATCTCCGAATTGTCCCGGTAAAATGATATTTTGAAAGATATTTTGAGAGGAAGGATGTGATAGGAAGAGAAAGAAACTTCACCTTCTTCCTATTTAAATGATATTTTGCGTACTTTTTACCTACGAACCTCTGAATTTTAAATCAGATTTTGTATGTTTGCTACCTATGAATCTCTGAACATTAAACGATATTTTATGCGTTTGCTATCTACGGACCTCTGAATTTTAAACGATATTTCGTGTGTTTGCTTCCTATGGACCTCTGAATTTTACACGATATTTTGTGTGTCTGCTACCTCTGAATCTTTAATAGTATTATGTGCATTTGTTACCTGTGCTCCTCTATTTGTTACCCACGAACCATCGAGAAAATAGGGTAAACTCGTTCACGAGTTCAGATCGCCCCTAACTTCCTGTCGGATTCAACGTAGAAACGCTCGATTCATCTGTGCCCTGTCGAAAGAAGAGGTTCTTTGAACCACCTTCTGGAACAGGTTCGCACGGTTTTCCACCGAAAGTGGTCCCCTTTTCACACATTCGTTACAAGGGAACGTCGGTGTGACCGGGACACCGGTTGAAATTGATAACGGCTATTCTGTCGAGATAAGAAGCGACGGTGAATAGGAGATCGCTCGGAAGATCAGGATAAAGGCGAAAGGGACGCGCGGTGGAGATTCGTCGAGGAGGGTGCACAAAGGACAATTCTTACGAACGACATTTGCGTCACTGGATCGTGCAGCATTGCATAATTAAGATTCTACTTTCGCAACAATCCAACAATAAAACCTGTTCTTTATCTCAGATATTTCCCATTTTACTACAGATAAAATGTAACTCCTACTTTTACTCCATTTCTTCATTACCCATTAATATTCTACGTTCACGATTACCAGTTTATTACATTCGAAATGTGTTTACGAATCTATTTACCAACAGAATAGAAAAACTGTTCTGTTCTGGTGAATAAATATGTTTACATCGTACGACGACGAGCGCGCAAATCTCGCTAGCGATCGAATTTCGATCTTTGAAGGATAATTAGCCGAACCGTTTCACGGTTCAGAGTTCGTTGATATTTCCTCGTTGGTGTAATCGTCTGTTAATAGTAATTAATAGCCATGACGACCGTGGAATTCGTGGAAAGATGAGTCTCGATAATGATAGCTTGTCGCGCATGATTACTTTCGATCAAAGGTTCCAATACAACGAGAGGTCAAGCCGATCGACTTGTCATGATCGCGTTTATGTGTTAAACAGATCCAGCTGTTCCACGCTGTTAACGTTCTTACTAAGTATAAACACGTCTTGTAACGGCTCGATTCGACGAAACTGATCGATTTGCATATACATTTTGACAGTTTTACAAAATCGTTTGGTTCCAAAGAAGAGCGAATACCTTCTGGTCAGCAAAGTAAGAACACTTAAAAAACAATAGGTACTATAAATTCGTTTGCCGATTAATAATGGAATCGTTTAAATTTCAAATCGAAGAAACCGTGTCGTATATACACACGTTAGCTCGTTATGTTCGTATCATCGAAACTTTACCCCCTCGTGTCGAGATTCATCGAAGAATCCTTTTTCAAACCTTCTACACCGAACTCCCGCGGTGAATCCTTGTTCCCTCCAAGTCTGTCGTAATTCTTTATCGTTCTCCAAGTTCTTCCACACGGATCACTCTTCCTTTCTCTTTCCTCCACTCTCCCAGGAATCAGGTTAATCTCAGCCGCTCCGTTGATCCTCCAATTCCTCCAGCGGAATCTGATAATCCGTTTCAAGGTCGGCGAAACTCGCCCGAATAAATAAGGTATCACGGACAAACAGAAACGAGAAGAAAAGAAAAGGGAAAACAGCCAAGTGACACACCTGAGGCGCGGACAATTTATATATTCAGCATCGCTCGAGCATCGGCGGAGGATCGTTTTTGGATCTCGAGGACCGGAGGAGCTCTAAATATCGGGGGAAAAAAAAAAAAAAACGAAGAGGAAGAAGGCGAAACGAAGTTGAAGTATCGGGTCTGAGGGGATCATTTGGGCAAGGAAGACGGGCGTGCAACAGCACACACCGCTGGTGTGTACGAGCCTATAAATACATATTCACGAGCGGATGTTGAGGCATTGCTAAGGTCCACGTGGTCGTGGATCACGGTGGTGGTAACAGTCGGCCTCCGACCGTCGCGTCCAAAGTGTGCATAAACGTGAGTCGGTGTGTTTCTCTTCTGCCGGGAGACGAGCAAGCAAGAAGGCACAGAGCAACGAAGAAACGAGTTCCCTTTCGTCTGGTGTTCAACCGTGTGAACGGCGGCGCTCTTCTCTCGAGGAATCTGTTATCCCCGAACGGCTGTTCAACGGTTCCGCCAATATTCATCGTCGTCGACGATTGTTTTGCTTCCCGTTTAACACCTCGAATCATGTGACAACACCAGTGACACAGGGTATCCGCGAGTCGTCTTCTAGGTGTAAGAACGATCTCGTTCGTCGGGTTTTGAACTTTGAGGACGTATTACGATCGAAGTTCGTTCATAAGGAAAACGAAGCCTAGGTGCGGCACGTTCTCTCGCGTTTTTTTTTCTAATTGTCTTCTATTTTTTTCTGTGTACACGCGATATATTTGTGACTGCGGTTTTCCCGAGTTCGCGACCCGTCAGATCGATGAGGTTCGAGTGATATTACAGGCGCCACCTTGGGCTTTGTTCGCCGATCCAAGCGAAAGTTGATCCATCGATCCGTGAGATTCGAAGGAATTCGGCGCGAGCCGAGAACAGAGA
>NW_017100216.1:472432-526093 GCF_001263275.1 Habropoda laboriosa | reverse complement strand
TCCCCCCCCCCCCCCAGATTGATCGCGTTATTACGCGAAACATAATTGTTTGGATCGATTCTTGTCTCACCGTGGCAAGAATTCTTCCATCGGCGACGTGCTTGTCTTTGGTTTCCAACGAAACGCAGAACGTTGCAGAATGAAACTCAACACGGTAAGACGAGGTTCCGTCGAGCGGTTTGTTTCGTCGGCGCAGTAATTTCGCTGATGCATTAGGTTGGTGCAAATGAAATGTCTTCAGCTGAAATTGCCGGGTTGATACTGTATGCCAAATTTTGTTTGGTCGTACGTTTTTGTATGCGATAGTCAAGAAGAAGGAATTTGCTGCAGAAAAAAAGATTTATGATACAGTTTTTGTCTAACGTGATGAATAATCGGGATACGCGCGTAATTTCTTTGCATAAGTTGGTACTTGAAAAAACTGCGGTAAAAAGTGCTGGAAATATAAATTTATAATTGGAAGAAGGTTGTGCAAATGTTAAGACACTTGAACGTTAGTATGCAAATTTCAAGATTGCTAACTTTTTATTGGAAATGAATTAAGAGACGTTGATGATAAATGATTTAAGAAAAATTATCGACAACAATCCACGGTGAAGAATATGAAATTTTCTCATATCCACCCCTATTTACAAAACCTTTCTCCAACAAACTGCCATATCTTCAAACACCTGAGCAATTTTCTTAACAAATAAATCATTCCAAAATGAAGACACTGTAACAGCAGTGTTCAAAGAATTTCCTAATTGAAATACTAAAGATTTTCATAAATTTAGAGCGATGAAACATTAATCATCAGGAAAAATGTACAGAATCCTCTGGAAATAATTCTAATCAAATACATCATTTTTCCAAGGAAACAGGATGTATCGAAAGTTTCGTTTGAAAAAAGCCACATTTCATATGCACCAACCTAATAGATCCTCGCTCTCCTCAGCACTCGCTCCCCTTGCAAACATTTCGTCCTTGCCTCTCTCTGACTTCCTGCTACTTGCGATTCAATCGTCGTTACCTTTCCGCGTAGTATTCGGTTGGAATTTTGGAAGTAACTCCTGGAAAATTCGACCAACCTTTCGAGACTGTCTCCTCCTCTAAGTTTCGAGACGAACGTATTCCAGAAGAGTGTTGTCCCGGCGAAGAGCAGGGAGAGAAGTGTAAGCTTTCGTTCCTCCGTTCGAGGATCCTTTTTTCCTTCTTTGCCCATCGCGGCGATGCCATCGGGAAACTTGCTCGACCAGCTGCGTTCCGTTGCAATCTGTTTAGACTTCCGAGAAAAGCGATGTTGCTGTTCATCCTGATTGCCTGTTGTCATCGACCAATGACCAAACACGAGTGTACAACCCGAAGGGGGTATTCACCATCTATTCGACGATTTCTTGTCCAAACAGGGCAAGGATTTATCGTTGAGCGCGCTTCGCGTTCAAGGATCTTCCTCTCTACCGCTCACGCCTACTCTCGTGTACGCAAACACGACGGCCACGCGAATAAATTAGCATGCTAGGATTTCGAGGCATCAGGAAAAGCGTTAATCACTGTTTTCTTGCCGGTCTCGTCGACTTTGAACCGTATAATTCGTGATTCTTAATCGTCGAGAACATCTTGATAATAATGAACCGAGAAATTCCTCGAATGGCTGGCTATTTTTAATTATACAGATGTAATCTTGGGTTGTCAGGTAGCTAGGGAGGAGGAGGTTTGAGTGATTGCAATCGAATAACGTTCATTTACCGTGGCTCTAGGTTGTCCTCCTCGGAAGTTCGATCTCTTCTTCTTTTTTTTTTTTTCGTTGGAATTATTTAATGTACAGGTGTTTTTGTTTCGTTATGTAAAATGTTACGGTTGTTTGGTAATAGGGAAGAAAATGTGTAATTAAAGATAAGATACATTTTAGTTTCATTAGTATTATACTCTTCTTGCAATAAAATTTCTTCTTTTTTTCGTTAGAATTATTCAATGAACAGGTGTTTTTGTTTCGTAATGTAGAATGTTATGGTTGTTTTCAATAGGGAAGAAAATGTGTAATTAAAAATGAGATACATTTTAGTTTCATTACTGTTACACTCTTCTTGCAATAAAATTTCTTCTCTTTTTACGTTAGAATTGTCCAGCGAACAGGTGTTTTTGTTTCATTAAGAAGAATGTTATGGTTGTTTGGTAATTCGGAAGAAAGTGTATAATTAAAGATAAGATACATTTTAGTTTCATTAGTATTATACTCTTCTTGCAATAAAATTTCTTCTCTTTTTACGTTAGAATTGTCCAGCGAACAGGTGTTTTTGTTTCATTAAGAAGAACGTTACGGTTGTTTGGTAATTCCCCAAAAATATTTGGACTCCATATACGCTTGCATTTCTAGTGTTATATTTCGTTTAATAATAAAAGAATTGGGTTGATGCTTTTGCATTATGAAACGTCATTTACCGTACTTTAGTATTATGTTTTGTTAATTTAACACATTTTCATATATAACATTGTAACACAAATGAATCGAAATTATGTCCAATTACTGTGTTATACAAATATTCAGGCATTTAACACAAATGAATATTTAAAGTATCCATGATATAACGTTGATATTAATCACATTCGTAATATTTAAAATAGTAATTACGAACCTGCGATGTGTTTAATCGTTGTTTCGTCAGTGTTCAAATATTTTTAGGAGTAATTGTAATTAAAGATAGGATACACTTCGATTCAATTATTATTCTACTTCCCTTAGCTAAAGTGTCCTATTTACCAATTTTTTCATTTTTCTTTTTTTCGTTAGAATTATCCAATGAACAGGTGTTTTCATTTCATTGCAAAAACCTTAAGATTATTTAGTAATTCGAAAAGAAAATATATAATTAAAAATAAGGTACATTTTTATTTTAACTAAAATATCTCATCTACCAATTTTTCGTTCTTCGCATTATTTTAAATATCTGCAACTCCACGTACGTTTCGCTTTTCAAGCAAAATTAGAATATCCTCTGTGCTTTGTAATATTCCACAAACAATCTAATTTATTTATCCCAACTGTTTTACACACACTTCTCCTAGATTTTACCTCATTGTTCAAAAAATACGTTAGTTAGGACAATTAAACTAAGGAGGTCAGTGTATTGTACCCTTTGTGAAAAGAAAATACAATGCCACTCCACTATTATTCCACATTCTATTCTCGTCATTATCGTAACAAATATTCTGCAGATAATCTATCGCGTGTTTCGCCCGAGCAGTGTGTCTGGCATAATTTACAAACTCAGTGAAAGTGCACACGATCAACGAGGCGCTAATCAACGAGAAACCATCCTCCGGCCGGAATGTTTCTCGCTCGAAGACTTAGTTTCTTTGCCGCTGATAGTTTCGCCGCCGTCGATGATAACGCGCAGCGACGGATAAATTCACGGCCACGAGTGTGCGTCAGGAACTGCGTCATGAACGCGATTTTTTAAACTATTCACCCGGCGATTGTTGTTTATATTCGCATTTTTATCGAGACACGAAAAACTCGTTTCGTTTGGAAGTTGAACGACGACGATTTTACGACGAAATCGACGAAAGAATCTTCTTTCATTTCCCTGTTCCGTGTAAATTCCGCACAGAAAACATTTCCTTCTTTTCTTCTTTTTTCTTCTTTTCACTTTCATCTTTGCATTTTAATATTCTCGTCCTTGGGATCGTTCGAGAAGCTTCGAAGGTTCTCTCTGCAAACGTGTCCGTGATGATCTGCGATTACACAAATAACAGAGCACAGATGGTATTTCTAAATAAATAATTACTTCGAATCTTCGTCATTTTGAAGAGGAATAATGACGGGTGTGTGAACGAGCAGCGAAGCTCGTACGCGTATTATACACGAGCGAGCATGCCAATCGATTCGGAGGTCGAGCGTCGACAATGCAAATACACTTTTCTGGACACGTATTTTCTACGTTTATCGACTGGGTTTCCTTCAATCTGACCGTTTTTTGTTCAAGTTTCGAATTAACGCCGGAAGAATCGGAGTTGAATGTGGTATAGTCTTTCTCCCCTGGTTTATTTAGGTATACTATACAGGGTGGATCACGTAAAATAGGCCGCCTAATAATCTTCTTTGGTTATGGCGGTACGACAAAAGTTTTTCAAAGGGTGAATGAGATGGAAGAAAATTTTTTCGAAGTTTCACATTTGATTTAAAATTTTAGAATCCATGGCCATTTTAAGGTCACAACAATGTCTGCTGCAACATTCAGCAGAAGGAAATATATACAATTATGTAAAAAAATACAGGTGACTTTGAGAAAAGCAGAAAAAGTGACATTTCTCAAAAATGAGAAATTTCGCAAAATTCTCTCCACTGTAGCTAGAGAAATAATTATAATTATAATACCATCCCGAGGCGTCTGAAAATATGTAAAATTTGGGACTAAACGGAAAGTATCAATGTTTTTAGAAGATATAAGTGTAACTTTCATCTTCTTTCTCTAACTCGCAAAAATTCAAAATGTTACCAAATAATTCCCAAACTTTTTCTTTCTCTTCTACACGCTTCAAGAGTGATGTATTCCTCTTAAGTGAGCCTCTCAATTACTCCAAGTCAAAAATGGTATTTAACAATCCTCGAGTACCGTAGTGCGAGCTGTTTAATTTCATAATTCACGATCGAGGGAGAAGTAATCGGGGAGACCTGTCGCGGGAGAATCGATAGAGAGTAGCCAGCCGATCTGTGCTTTAATTTCGTAATTGAAAGAATGCGCGAGGCGAAACACGAGCGGGTAAGTTCGAAGAGAAAATTGACAAATAAATCAGCCGTTGTTTCTTGTTGCTCCCTGTATCCACCGGTGTGTTACCTGTAAAATATACAATGAACCGTGTAACAGACAACACGCACACACGGCTACGAAACGTTCTTTTGCGTATTAATAAATGAACACGATCAGATCAATTTCAGTTGGGGCACGATGTCAAAGGCGGAGCTTATTTCGTTCCCGTTTCCACGCGACACACGTTAAATCCTCGTTTAACATTCAATCGTAATTTATTCACTGGGAAATTAGAATGCGTTATAAACGTTGTTGCCACTGTGGCCTTCCACTTTCACAACTTGTTATTTCGACCGGAAATAAAAGCAGATACGGTAGAAGGCTCGATACGCCGAGCGTGGAACGAGAGAACGATTTCGACTTCGTTCCTTCGTTCGAAAAGCAATCCGCTCGGTTCATTGTTCCGTTTCCCCGCAATGGATCCCCTGGTTGCAGCACGCGACAGAGTGAAGCGCATTTCCGGTCGTCGGTGTATCGACAGACACGCTTGTTACGCTCTTCAAATATTTGTTCTGCCTTGCGCGATATATCAGCGGGCGGTTTCGCCCGTTCGATCTTGATTTATGAATCGCGGTTCGCTTTTCGAGTGGTCGCCGCCATCGATTCTCCCTGACATTTTCGAAATTTGTCCAAAAATCGAACGACCACAGTCCTACTCTGAAAGACTTGCCTTTCATGAATTTCGCATCTCTCCTTCTCTCTCCCTCTTTTTTCCTCTGCATTTCTCTCTCCCTTTCTCCCTCCATTTACTTTTCTCTCTTCCCCTTCCTTCTATCTCTCCCTGTTCCCTTTTTCAGAGCGGAGAACAAAAGCTACATACGCTTTTTCCCCTAATTTTCACGAGGACCAGGATCAATTTTTGGGAGTTTCAAAGGACGAAACGAACCCTGAGTTTTATCAATTTTGTGCAGTCTATCGATTTGCATCTCTCAATATTTTCACGTTTCATTTTCCAGATCTAAATTGGTTCGGTGAAAATGAGGGTTGACCAGATCGGACTTCTGCTATGGAAAAATTACACCGTACGGAAACGTCAACCGGTAATTATGCCCCCGTCCTTCTTGAAGAACGACGGTCCTTCGAAGTTACCGGAGGTGTAGAGAATGGTAGCTAAAAGCACGTACGCAAACTTCAATGTTTAGGGCATATTGGCACTGGTATTCGTATGGCCCGTGGTCGTGTTCATGATCCTCTACACGATCCGCGACAACGTGGATCCGAAGTACTATCCAACTTGCCAATTTCCTGCGAGGTCGATGCCGCAGAATGGTCTGCTTCCATTCGTTCAGAGTTTCATTTGCAGCCTCGGGAACCCCTGCGAGCCCCTATCGGAATACGAAGAAGTTCCTTCTTATAGAAATGCCACGTTAGTTCCACCAACTTCCTATACCTTCTCTAATAACTTTTACTTTTACCGTTATTTAGCCGTAATTTCGATTCCTTCACTTGTCATTTCTTTTTCTCTTCTTGTTGACTATGCATGTAAACGTAAGATAATTATCATTCCTACCTTTAACCCCTAACTGGTCATGTGCCGTCTGTGAAACTGCTTCATGTATAAATCTGCTGACATTTATTGAATTTGCTACGCTAAATCTATATTTTGCTATGTTTCTTTTTCTAATGTAAATCTATTAAAAAATAAATGTTTAAGTTCAGTTTCTATTGAGTTTTGAAAAAGATTAAAAATTTCAGTCTCACATGACCCTTTATGCGCGAAGATTTCACGTGACCGGTTAAGGGTTAAAGGAGTATTCCCATTTCGAGACGTAATTTTTACGCGATTTTTAAGATAAGTAATTATCAAGGAACTTGAAATTTTTCATACACGTTTGGTCATGTTTCACGTTTACAATTTGACTATTATCAGTCTTACAAATGAATTTTTATTACTGTCTCTGTCACATCTTCGTCAGAATCTCTGAGTCTGGCTCGTCACAAGGCAAGGAGTCGAACAATGAATTCAAAATTACACTAAGAAACGTGAAAGTAGAACGAATAGAATATGATTTATCACTAACGTCACAGTAGAAACGTATTTCCACGATAGTCTAGGTCCGTTCGTGGTGGATCTGCAGCCTATGCTGAACAACGGAACGATTCTTTCCGCCATCGGCACGCTACCGAACAGCATCCAGCTTCTAAAATCAATGGCGCAGATACTCACCAGACCGGAAATCAAGGCGTTGTTCGGTACGCATGCACGAGCAACTTCTCAACACCTCATTTACTATCGTGGATATTCCTTGAATTTACATCCTTATACATATAGTGTATCGAAATTTGTCGGCTAGATCGAGGTATTCGATTGGGCGATCTGTTCAACAACCACGACGAGATCAAGAATCTTCTCAAGCTTCAGATGCCGTACGCGCGGAATGGATTGATCGACGAACTGTTCAACTCGTCTATAAAATTACTATACGTCAGTATATAATTCCTGTAAAAATCGAAACGACCCGTCTCATTCTCGTGTATCGACCTTTATTCACAGAGATAGACAGAGAAAGAGAGAATTGTTTTCGACATATTTCTTTATTATTCGTTCGTTTTATTTCAGCTCGTCGAAGCGTTTGGCTCGTCTAACATCAACGGGGTGATTTGTTCCCCGGAAAGTTTGAAGAAGTACCTGATTCTACCAAACGATCAAGACTACACAGAAATCTCGAAGATCCTCTGTGACATCGACTCCGAGATGATACCGAACATGCTCGAGAGTTTGTCCAAGCATCTTGATTTCTCCGGCTTGCTCGAAATGGTGGACCGTGTAATGGCCAAGTTCCGCGACTACGATTTCTTCGAGGACTTGAGGAAAGCGGTCGAAACGATCCTGGACCTGCGAACCGTGCAGAAGTATGTTCCGGAGTACTTGAGGATTCGTCAGTGGATGCCGAAGATGATAATGCTCTTCAAGAACGTCACGTTCAAAGAGATCGACCTTACCTTGTGAGTAGTTTTTTCGTTATTAGAGGGACGATTAATCGAGGTACTGAATTTTCCGGGAAAACGAATCCTTATTCAACGAGTAACTCGTATCTGGTCAAGGTGAGTTCATTGGACTCACATGCCTAGTTTTTTGAAAATAGAAGAAGAAACTCCGCTGAATATATTTATAGTCGCTAATGACTTTAAATATTATTGTTATTAGAACTTGAACAATCCAAAATTCCTTCCACGAATTCTTCTATTTCGTGAACTGCATATAGTCCTGTAAGTGAAAAGTGTTAAAAACTTTTCGGAAGCAAAGGGAACGTATTTAACCCTTTCGTTACTATTGGCGCCTACGGGCGTTTTGAAAATTTGTTCGCGCAATACTGTTGGAGCCTTTTGGTGCACTTCCACCGTAATTTAATACATAATTTTATTCTTTACGCACTTCCACCGCACTTGATAAACCGAATTTTAAAATGACACGGCCAAAATAATAAATTCTTTTTCAGTCACCCACGTTACGCGTTAAAATCTGCCGTAGCAGAAGGGTTAAATAATTTTATTACACGAGTAAACAGTAGGAGTTTATCAAACTCTATGAGCTAGTTTTCAAGAAACCTCCTAGCGCACGTATAATTCATTTAGTCCTGAATACAGTCTGATAAATAAATTTTCAAAAAGTTCCGAGTATTTTTGAAAATTTATCCTGAAAACAGAGTATAGACTCCGTCTACGTTACATAAATTAATAAATTATCTAGATAAGAGTTGTTAAAAGAATATTTTGGATTCCGCCTTTCTAGCGTGAACAGATCATTGGAAATCTTGGACCCGGTGTTTTCGAAGGAAAGAGACTGGATAATCGCGCGCAGAGCGTTCCTGAGGATACAAAAATTGCTGGAGCTGGCGAAAGATATGACTAATGATCAAACAACCGAATCTTCCGACGGATTTTTCGCTATGGTGCATCGTCTCACTAACGCGGTGCAATTTATGTCTATCAATATAGTGAACAACGAGAATTTCACTCAAATTCTCGACTTGAGCATCGCAATTTTACACGACGGCGCTAAGTTGACCAAAAAGATCTTGGACGATTACGCGGACGACATTCAACTGTGAGATATTTTCCATTGTTCACAGGTGAACGCTGTTTATGTTACCGATAGGTATTGTTCAAATGTACAAGTTAAAACGTTATTTTCAGACCAGCAGAAATTCTGGACGGGTTGAGGGATTTTTTGTCGCACAATATTCTAGCCACGCTCAGCTACGTTGTGTCCTTCATGCAGTCGATCGTCAATATGGTGCATCACGCGGCCATCATTCACGAGGAAGTCCAATACAGAATCCACGATATTTCCATAAATCACAAGGACACCGTGCAAAAGCTGCTAACGAATGTCGATCCGAATTTCTATCGGACGTTCGTCAGATCGTTCTCTAGATTGAGCTTCGTCGAGGTTAACCATTATTCACATCTGTTTTCTCACACCTCTATTCTACCCTCTTTTTTGAACGTATCGAAAGAAGCAACAAAAAAAGAAAAAGAGAGAGTCAAATTTGTCACGCGTCTTCCGTAGAAATTCGTGGACAAAGTTGAGCGCACGAGACCGGAGGACTTTCTTTGCCAAGAGGAGACGCTGAATGAGGTTTTCGAGCATTTCAAAGACGGCAGAAACGAATCGAGGTACATCAACGAACTACTGTGCAGCGATCCCGGGAAGAAGTTCATCTCGGACGTGTACGAAAGTTTCGAGCTGAGTAACTTCGAAAGCATCGTAAGCATTGCGTTCGCGATTCCTTCGTCCACTGGAATCTCTCTCTCTCTCTCTCTCTCTCTTCGTGTTCTCACGTTTTCGAGATGACTTTGTCAGGTGAGCAACTCGCTGTCCACGATGTTCAGCATGGCGTTCCAGCAAGTGGTTACAATCGAGAAATCTAATCTAACATCTGTCGTGAAGAGTACCAAACAACTGGTGTCCTATTTGCAATCATCCAAGAAACCGGAACCAGACTGGTCTGGCTTTAAATTTAGCGAACGATGGAAAGAAGCGTTCGAGGAGACTAATCCTCAAGGAAGATTGAACATGTGAGTGACGTCGCGTTACATATTTCTTCCTGAGCACACATCTGGTTTTGGGAGAACGCAAGAATTATCGTCTTCTCTCGTCTCTTCAGTTTAGGAATCCATTTGAGCATAGCGAAGATGATCGGTTCTCGTAGTTTATCTTACGTCACTATTAAACCTGATTTGGAGAACATGGACATGCTCGCTGGGATTATTCTGCAGGATTTGCGAGAATTTCCTACCAGCTGGATCGGCGAAGTTAGGCGACAGAAGATGCAGCTGCTACAGTCGTTCTACTTGACTGTAACCGACAAGGATAAGGTTGGTGGACAATCGTGAAATTCTCTTATCAGCTCGTCTGTTGCTTCGGCACGAGGTGAACGCTTCGAGAGAAGGAGTGTCGCGAGACATGCTCGTGAATGTACAGGATGGGCCATGTAAAACAGGCGATTTAATTATCTTCTCTGATTTCAAAGGATAAATAAGATGGACGGATTTAAGGATTTCACGGAGCGGAGCATAATTATTATCGAGGCTTTCAGGTGTAAGCCGTGCCCTTATGTATTTCTTAGAAAAAGTATGCTTACGAAAGGTGAAAATACTTTTTTCATAAGGACACGGCTTACACCCGAAAACCTCGATAATAAGTAAGATGGAATACAAATTTTTTTCTGTTCTTTTCATATTTTACCATTTCTTCCATCTTGTTCACACTTTGAAACAATGTAAATTGCGTACAAAAATTTTCTCTCGTGTCACAAGTGGGAGATCCTTTCCTTTCCTATCGTAGACGAATGTCTTCTCTATTTTACAGGCTCTGAAAATTCTAGAGTACGACAACTTCACGAGAACCTACTGCACGAACCCGAATCCACCGGTTTTATTAAATTTCCCAAAAGGTTCGAACAAAACGGTGTTGAAAGCGCTCGTCTGTCGCCTCTCGAGGTTCGTGCAAACGGAGCTGGAATTAAACATGACGGAGATCGGGCTGAGGGAGGAGGCTCATTACAGAAATAGAGGATCGTTCAATTGGACAGGTTTCAACGTGAAAACGATCGAGATTTATCGTTACATCGATACGTTGGTCTATCAAAAGGACTCGGACTACGATTTGGCTGAATTCGAACGGTTGAAAGACGCGTTTCGACAATCTTGGAGCACCGATCTCGGCGCGAAAGACGTTTTCGAGATGAGGTACGGCAAGGAATAATAATAACGCCCTTTTCATCCCTCTTGAATTCTTCCATCAAACGACAGATATTTACTTCGGTGACACGTTGCATCTTTCTGCAGCGTAGGTTTGATCTGCAAGTTCTTCAATCTGATGGAGAGTCCTCTATTCCGTATGAAAGACGGATGGAAGGCGACGCACGCGATTGGCTGGGCGTCCTCGGTGATCTTCGACAACGTCGAGAGGATCGTCGATCAAATTCAAAGGAACGATCAGGTGGCGAAGCTCTCGCAAGTGCTGCAGGACATGCCTCAGACGGAAATTCTTCTGAGCGCGATCCTGAGAAATATGTCACCTCTGATTCTCGACGTGGTCGACATCGTCACTATGACACCGATCCACCTTGTGAGTTCATCTAATTTAACCGGTCGAATTTCCACCGATGAAAATTTCCAAAATTCTCTCCTCTCTCTCTCTCTCTCTGTCTCTTAGATATCCGTTCTGGATGATTACAAATCGCGGGAAGAACAATGGCCGTGTGTAAGAAACGAGAGCGTCGGTTTCGTCATGGAACTGCGAAACGGCACTCGAGAAATAGTAAGAGAGATCGAGAGGATATCGTGCAATCCAGCTTTGTTTATTCAAGAATGGAAGGAGCAACCGGTGTTAACGAGGGCAAAAAAGATCGTGAGTAACTGAAATGGGGATATTTATTCTTCGTCCCTTTCCACCGGTAACTCAACGAAGCGGATGTTAGTTACAGCACGACTACACCGTTCGACTTCCGCCGTTCAATTGGACTTTGGGTTACGCGAAATTCCGTCGATTGTCTAAGAAGTTCGACTATTTAATCAACGACGCGAAACAAGTTATTCTTGCGGAACAGCCGAATTTCTGGGAGCACTTGGAGTACCTTTTGCCCGAAGTCAAGAGCATATTCGAGGAACGATGGGTGCATACGAAGAACGACGCGAGGTAAATGTGTCGTTGTTACCGATTAATCACCAATCGGAAGTGAATAATCAGGTGTTTCCTTATGTCTGTGATTTAGGCAAACTTTTAGTTACATCGATTTGGAACTGGACAAGACTGTGACGGCTTTTCAGAGCAATCTTTCAGCTAGCGAAGTCTGGAAACCGTCGGTTTCTATCGAAAACCGTATTCTCGTTTTAGCTAAATTTATCTCTCACGCTGTTCACAAATTAACAAAGACTGCAACCGAGATTTTAAGCGAAGGTTAGTGGATTGAAGGATCATTAGAGTTGGTACTATTATTTTTTTTTAACCTTCATACGTTCCTCAGAAATAGTTACGCAAGAGATCCTCGTGTAAGATTTCACCCATTATCGCTCTATATTTTGCTTAACGTTATTAGTAATCTTTTACGCTATGTTTCATTGAAAGTTAGTTAAATTTGTGAATTTCAAATGCACGAAGTTACAACACGTTCAGAAAGAAATCAAACATATGTAGGAACCTAGGGAAAAATATTGAGGGACCCAACGGGAATCGAACCCGGGACCTTCGGCTTAGCAAGCCAAGACTTTGCGCGCTACGCCAACCACCCGCTCTCTATTCTCCCTTGTCGGATTCCTATTTGGGTATGGAAGCCTCGATACTACACATTAGTACAGGACGAGGAGCGTATGAGGGTTAACGAAAGGGATGTAATAATTCGTGTTCTTTGTATTTCTAGCAACCTTGCCAGATCCTTTCGAAAACATCACAAGATTAAGCGTACTCCCTTTGTTAGGATTCGATAAGAGTACGCCTGTTTCAATTTACTACGACAAACTGCCCTACGTTCTGGCCACGATAATTAACGGACTGTCGGATTTCGATATCGATAATCGTATAGTAGAGTCGTTGAATAGTACTGGTGTCACTTGTTCCGAAATGTTCGAATTGTGGTCGGATTCTATTATTGGTCTTAGCGCTGACGAATATAGAATCTTGAAGAATTTCACCTGTGATCTCGATCCTGATAATTTCAACGCTTATACCGATTTGTACATGGCGGAGTCGACTGTTTGGAGGATGCCTGTTGATAAATATCGATCTTACGTGACGACGGCCATGGGTGGTATCTACGATTTCGGTTCTGAAGTTTGGAGACTTGTCAATGACATAAGAAAGCCAGATGTAACGTTTGAGATGCCATTTTCAATGATATATTGGGCATCCAGCTTGCAGAAACTGAGAGATGCTTTCGAAGAGAACGATAAACAGCCTGTTCACAAGGTGGATGAAGTGTTTCGTTAAATAGTCAATTTTTTGACATTTAGTTTTCAGGATTTGTTGATATTTATTGATACTTACTTTTTTTATTTATTCAGGATTTACTAATATTTGCTAGCATTTATTTTTTAAATATTTAATATTCATTTATTCAGGATTTATTAATTTATTATCCCTATTTATTTCCCAGGAATTAAAAGTGACCAACTACAGGCTGTTGATCGAGGGTATCGCCGAAGCATTACCTCACATCGTGAACGCGGTAAAAACTCTCAACACGAAGAACGACGACATCCGCATCTGGGACCTGGTTGAAAGCGGGGACATGCGTCGGTTGTTGAAAATTCTAGACACTCATCCGGAGGAAACGATTGCTTTAGTGGTTTCTCTGTGCACGATGAACAAGACGACAGGTCATTTGATATCGTACGAAGATGTAAGAAAGACCATGTGCGACTTTCAGTTCAACTCAAGCTACTGGTCCACTTCGAATCGAACTCGATTCATCAGGGAGATCTGTTCCTTCGATCCTTCTCAATTATTAAAATCTGTCACCAGCGCGGAGTACTACGTAAGTAGATCCAAATGTAACTCTCATTTTTCACCATTTTAACACCACAAATTTCGATAACAGTTCCTCGTGACCAATCGCGGATCCAAGATGTCGAGCACGACACGTCTAAGTTCCTCCGTGACCAAACTAGTCGACGCGATAATAAATCTTCGAGCGAGGAGAACAGATATCGTCGTCAAATCGAACATCTTCAACGTTACCACTTGGATGAACATGTCGAACGAAACCACCTGGATGATTCGTAACGCGGGCCAAACTTGGGTGCACACGATCGCCGTGAGAAATGAAAATTCGACGAGAACGAGCGCGTTAATAGGTACACCGGATCTGTTCACCAGAATCATTCGAATGTACCAAGTTCTGGACGCCACGGTCGAGTTACTCGCCGGTGGGGACGTCTGGCAGAAACTCCGGATCATCTACGAGAACACGAGGGTGAAACCTATCTTGACTCTGATAGAGGACCTGCCGAATCTCGTTGTCAGCGGTGTTGACACTTTCGTGAAGTCGGAGAGATTGAACGATTTCGTGGAGAAGCTTGCGTTCGGCAGGGTACACCCGTGCGACATCGACAAATATTTAATCGTACCCAGTTTTGTGAGGAAGAAGGTTCTATTGTCGAGCATCACAAACTTCTGCGAGAAGATCGTTCACGCGGAGAAACCGTTCACTACGATCGATATATTGCCAATTGACGCGAAGTACGAGGTACAGTGTTAAACAATTGAGACCATTGTTGGAAAAAGGGTGTATAAGTTTATGTGCCGCTTTTCCTTCAATCGTTTAAATCGTCGACTCGAGTATATAGGGTAATTCCGGGAGAGATGGACCGGCGAGAGAGACGGACCACGCAAGTATTTTCTACGTTATCCGCCAGATATGGAACAGAAAACACCGAGAGCCACGCTTGATCGCTTTCTGTAAAATAAATGCATCTTTCTGTTCCACATATGGCATAATGTAGGAAATACTTGCCTGGTCCATCTCTCCCGGAATTGTCCTAATATATCAAGGACATGTTACTTCTCTTTTGGAATTAATTGTGTAGGGATATAATTTAAGTGGTCGTTGTTTTTTTCTTTGATAGGAATATAGTTTTATTTCTGAACACACGTCATCTTTGACATTCTCTCTTGTAATCTTTTTTTTTTGTTCTTTTTTATCATTATTTTTTGCCTTAGTATGAGTTGCGCTTATTTAATTTCCCAACTTATCCGCCTATGTTGTTATCTACTATGACGTTTTGGATTAATATTAATTAATTGCATAAGTAATATAGAGGAAAGTTTTTAATGTAGGTATATGTAGGTATTTATTTAATGTAGGTATTTTCTCTCTTCGCTCCTGTCTTTCATATTCACTTACACACGGTCATGCTCGATCACTGATTTGTACACGCATTCATACACTCTTGCCACGCGCCGATTTTCGGTCAAGACATCGATCTTATCACGTATGCAGTTTCATTCAGAAGAACTGTCACTCGGTCCAAACACTCCTTATTCACACCTCACACCTGAAACGCTCTTATCTCACGTCCTACAATTGCATTACTTTTTATTACGTAATACGATAATAAAAAGTTTGAAATCGATTTTCTTGAAATGGCACTTTGGCGTACGTGCCCTTTTCCCATCAAAGGCCTCAAATGTTAAGTTCCACTCGCGTCACGAATTCTAAAAACTCACCGAAATTTTTCTTCAAATCCGCAGGAAAATAGGATGTTGAAGCCTAGTGGCTATAACGAGTCTTATCTTCTGGACAGAATGCAGCATACTCAGTCGACGATAATTCGAGTGACGTCAGAAGGCTTCAAGGAGCCCAAAATTCCACCATGGTGGACGTCTTTCAAGGAGGGCACGTTCCAAGCATTTTTGTCCCATTACAAGAAAGAGGCAAGTTTCGGAGTGTTAGGTCAATTTCGTACAAATTATCAACTGTTTGTAAATGATTCTTCAGGATACCAGAGCGTTGGCACATTTGGCGGTGAAAAAAGTCTCGACGACCGTCAAGAACATTCTGAATTCCGCCGAAAATACCGGGTAACTTGCCGTCTCGCTTTAACGTTCACAGAGAATTCGCTTATTCGCTCGACGTCCGTTTATTAGGGAATTTTCTTACAGAGACTGTTCCTGGTGCGTCACGTTACCTCTCGAAATTCTCAACTCTCAGCTGGTGAACCATCAGCTCTACGCGAAGCTCCTCTGCCAGTTGAATCGATTGCACGTCTCGGAGATTCACGATATCTTGATGCGTGATTTTTACTGGAATAAAACTGCCAGCATGGTAGGTAATATCGTTCAACCATCGTTTAACTGTTTGTCGAGTAATGAAATAATTGTTTAGGTCAAGAATTACAAGTATCTGAGCGTGAAACGAACCAGAAACGAATATATATCAACCTTAGAAGGCACCCTGAATTACGTTGTCGATATTATAATGAATTTCCAAAACGAGACTTACAGCGACAGGATGGATAAATGTTTTCACAAATTTGTGGGGGAACCAGCCTACTCCAGACCGGGATTGTAAGCTCTCAAAAGTTATTGAAATTATCTCTATGAATGAATTAATCGTTGGATGAAAAGCGGAGCTGGGTCACATCTGACCCATCATAAGATCAGTTCTTTTCGTCAGAATTTTAGCTAAGTGCATTAAACTACACTAATAGAAATGATCTTGAAGTAGCTTTCATGAATGTAAAAAGTATTTACGTCACACTGTGTCCTGCTCCGTATAATGCAAGTATGATATACAAGATCTCATTTTTTCCGATTTTTGTCAGTATGTTTTATGGGTATAAGTAAGAAAAAAATGATTTGATCGAACGTCCAACGTGACGTTAATGAAGCGAAAGTAAAGCTATCGCAGAAGTCACCACGATCATTTTGTATCAACAATGAAGGGATAGATAAACTGCGTAAAGTTCGTATTTCGATAAAAATTTCAAGAAAAAACTGAGACTTCCTCTGTAACGCTTTTCCGTATTATTATAAATAACCCTGTGTATCCCACGAACCTTTTACACACGCAAATACCACGGGTCACATATGACCCAGCTTCGTCGGTCGATTCTTATCAGAATCTTTCTTATTCTATCGCGATAGTATTCTCAAACTGGGAGAAAATGGCAAATGTCATCACCAATGATGGAAATTATTTCGATATTTAATCCGACTTCACGCCAAAAGTATACACATTGCGCGTGGTCAGTCCTCGGCGTTCGTGTTTACGTCTTATGGCTTCGTCTTCGATTCTTTCCTGCCGCCATATAAAACGAGCGAAAATGTATTTTTGTTAATCACACGGGATTATCGCTGCGAATTTCGAATTTCGATGATACTTTTCCAGCATTTCCTTTATATCCGGCGTTCGTAATGAAAGGGTTAAACAAAAGTTTGATTGCACCCAAAAGTCGGAAAGTATTCATTTCTACACCTAACACTTCTAAGTAAAGAAACTTCCGTTCAAGGTACGTGACGGCGGTGCTAGCTCTCCTAGACTCCTTGCAGCAGAACGTGGTGATCCTGGACACGGCAGCGACTCACAAGAACATCGACGAGTTGTCCGCAATGGCGATGAAGTACGTACCGATCTGGAAGCCGTTGCGCGACCTGGTGAACGCGTCGGATGCCGATGACGTCGAGGCGTTCTTGCCTGGCGCGATGATTAACGTGAACGCGATTCTGAACGACAGAAACGGTTCTCTTTGTCGCACGAAAGTCGAGTGTAGAAACTCGAACGTTCTCTACTCGCATCTCACCTCGAAGAAAGCTGGAAAAGTGTTCCGGTACGATCCGAAGGTGACGAGTTATCGTTCCCTGTTGGAGATCGCCGATCGATTGTCTCGAAGCTTGGACCTGAATCGGATCGAACGTGAGCTGAGGCAATGGCGAATGGAAGCGGCGTGGAATATAACGTGGCTGAAAGAGATCCTGAGGCACTTGTCCGTCGTTATCGAGGAGAGCGGCAATCTGCTCGACGTCGCCAGTAAAATAGACTTCCAGGACGTCTCGAACGTCCTCGGGGTGCCTGATATCGTCGACGGAGTGGTTAATATCCTCAAGGATAAGACGGTGGACAAGCTTTTCGACGGGTAAGAATCGTTCTCGATCGAACAGATGTGATTAAAGTCGTATCACCGCTGGTCCGTCTATACTTCTTCCTTCTTGCTGTTTTAATTCCTTTTTTCTTCTTCTTTTACGTCGTTCGTTCAGAATGATGGAAATAGTGGAGGACGTGAAACCGTTCATCAAGGATCAAGATATACTGGACGATGTTTATCGAATCGTCGTGGCGCTCGAATCGATGGATATCTTCAAGAATTTAGGCCTGCTCGATATGAAATGTACGATTTGACGGCGTGTTTTTCTCGGGGACGAAGATATGTGACGTTCGACCCCGGTGACTCGAGGGTATTTTTATTTTCAGACGTTATCAGAGACATGTTCGACAACTGGGACGTGGTAAGATCGTATTTGGTGGATAAGATCGAAATTTCCAACGACGTCGCGTTGATGCTGAGCCAGGCGAAGATAGACATGATTTCCGTTTTCATGAAAGAAAGAAGAGCTCTCAGTTTGAAGGAAATCATTTGCTCACCGAAGAAGCTCAGCGACATGTTGAATTTCAACAGCGGTAATATCACCGCGCAGGAAGTGAGCGAGGCGGTCTGTCAGCTCGAGGACGCACAGACGCAGAACGTGACGATAACGTTGGTTAAAAATTTAAATTTCGACTATATTTTCAAGACTGTGAGTTGCTTTTTATGATAATGGAAAAATTTTAAAGTCGACGTCGAGAGGGCACGCCACTCTGAGGCTTCTGAAAATATGACAAATTTAAGAATTTTTTTCAGAGGTAAATGGTAAATGAAAATTTTCACTTTTTTTCAGAGGATGTAAATGTAACTTTCATCTTTTTTCTCCAATTCTTGAAAAGTAAAAATGTTACAAAATAGAGGAGTTATTGCGAAACATCTTCTGCTGGAATTCCTCGAAACTCCTCCATTTTGTAACATTTTTACTTTAAAAAATTTCAGAAGATAGCTGAAAGTTGCATTTATATTCTCCGGAAAAATGGAAATTTTTCACGCAGCAGTTATCTATAAAAAAATTTCCTAAACTTTACCTGCGTTTAGATGCCTCAGGGTGCCGTACCCCCTAAAAAATGACGAATTTAACGAAATTCGTTGTTGCAGCTGATGAGCGCGAACGTGAAGAATATCTTAGCGAACGCGAACCTGACAGAGACGGAGGGAAAAATGGTATTGGATAATCTCGGTGTAGCTGCAGAATTGTTGCCGTTCTTCAGGGACAAACTTTCCTCCAGGATGCCATCGGCGGAAGCTTTGGAAGCAGATGCGCAAGAACCGGACAAAACAGTCTCCAGTAAATTATGCAAAATTTTGGAAACGAGATTAGCATAGTTTGCTCGTTCAATAAATATTCAAATGCATTTCACAGCCTCCAAGTTCCTGCAAGATTCCAGCGAGATGCTGTGCGGACAACCGATGGTCTCTGATAACAGCGATCTGTACAGAATCATCTCTAAACTCGAGGATAACAGCAAAGAATTCGACCAGGCTGAACTCGACTCTCTACCATGTACGTGTGTGCGAACAGTTGAGCTTTCAAATTAAACATTTTTACATTTCAAATTTCTCCATTTACGTTGGAAATTCAAATTTTCAAATTTCAATATTTCTCTCTTCCAGCTGACTTTTGCAGAGACACTTACAAAGGAGTGGTCGCGATGGGCGGTGGCAAAATCATCTGGTCCTACGTGAAACCTCTGTTACGCGGTCAAATCCTTTACGCTCCCAACGCCACGATAATTAACAAAGTAATGACACTGGCGAATCGAACGTTCGTGGAGATGGAACATTTCGGCGAATTAATGGACAGTTTCGAGAAAACCCTGTCCTCCCTGGCGAATCTGTCCGAAATGAGCGATAGCCTGAAGGATCTACAGGACATTATGTCTTCGGACGTAATAAAAATCGCGATTAGGTCGTTCAACGGTGGCGATTTCCAAGGTGGTAAGTCGACCTGAGGAAACACACGGATAAATAACAGTATATCTCTAGAGATTACTTCGGTCTCATTTTTTCCGGAAGACAAACACGCGAAGAACGTGCTTTCTCTAAAACAGCCTCTCCCTTCTGTTTCAGGAGATTTCACCGATATGAATCTCAGCGAGATTTCGTGGCGGCTTAAAAGGTCCAAGCGTTTGATCACGATGGTCGGTATGTTGAATGATTTATTGGAGTGCGTGCTCGTGGATCGAATAAGAGGATTTCGCTCCGAGGAGGAAATGGAAGCCGAGGCACGGGTCCTCATGGAGACAAGGGAGTTTTTAGCCGGTGTTGTTTTTTTGGATCAAACCGCCGAGAGGTCTAGAAGGTCCTTGGAGCAGGAGCTGCCTCACAACGTCGTTTACAAAATTCGCATGGACGTCGATTATGTACAATCCACCAAAAGGTTGAAGAATCAATTTTGGATTCCTGGTCCTGAGAGCAGTTTCATCGAACATTTGAGATATCTTAGAGGATTCGTTCAGCTTCAAGATTCCATCGATCGAGCGATAGTGAGAACGAAGAGTCAGAGGGATCAGGATTGGAAGACTATAACGCAACAGATGCCTTATCCTTGTTGGAAGGACGTACCGTAAGTTTCAACGAATCGGTACCATTTCCATGTTTATTCTTCAGAAAATCATAAAAACTCCTGTTTTCATCGAATAGGTTTCAAACAACGCTTTACGAGTCTCAGGGTATTCAAGTTTGTTTCTTCTTCGCGTTGATGATGTGCGTGGGAGCGGCAGTCAGGCACATCGTTTGGGAGAGGGAATCTCAAAACGCGATGGTAATGGAAGAAACGTCGCGTCGTTTCCTAGTTAACGATATCAATTAACAGACGTCGAACGATCATTTCAGGTGATGAGCGTGATGGGATTGAAACCTTGGAGGAACACCATGGCTTGGTTCATCACCACCTTCGTAGAACTCTTGATCGTCATGATCTCGATCGCTCTAGTTCTTCTCGCCGGAAAAATTCTACCGAAATCCGATCCTGCTCTAGTCTTGATCATGATGATCGATTACGCGTTCGCCATCGTAACATTCTGGTAAGTCCGGTCTCCTAGTCGAATTTTACCGAACGTCGACGAATCTATCTCTCGTCTAATAAATCTTACCGGTGAACAAATTTTCAGCTACATGATTTCAACGATGTGCAGCTCAGCAAGCCTGGCCGCGATCACCACAGTGGTTATGTTCTTGCTGACATTCATGCCGTACATCATTGTCATTGCTATGGAGGCCGTTATAGGTCTCGGGTATAAGCTTCTCATCGTAAGTTATCGCCAAACCAACGTTGCAACAGCATTCCCTCGTGACAAATAACGCGTTCGAACGATGCGTTTAGATTAGATACTCGCACCTGTATAAACGGCGTCTTGTGTAGAACGACGTTAACGCGTTTGCATATTCTCCTAGAGCAGATAGAGGAGAATACGGCCGTCGGTACGAATACATCGGCCTTTTTATATAGGAAACGGTATTTGAAAAGAGCAGTCTTAACCGGCATGACTAAAAATCTCGAAGACTCGCACACCCGTACACCACATGCGCCAAGACCATAAAACAGACCCTCGACACCAGTAATCCTACACAGCAATATAACAAATCTAACAACAATTTCTCCACTTCCACACCATCAGACAGACACCTCTCAAGCATCCCGAAAAACCAATCATCACACACTTCCACCACCTACTTCACGTTCGAACCGCCAATGACAACGCACGCGAAGTTAATAAAATAGCGAACATAGACACTCCAGGGTGACACATCAAAAAGAACTCCGACCAGACACATCAGAAATTACACACCGCGAACACATCAGAAATACGGAATAGTACAATTGTTAATAGTTAGAGAAATATATTGTCATTAAACCTCATATCAACATTCACCAATTCATCCTCAATCTAAAAAGCAGCCCTCACGCCATTAATTTGTCGAGCGCATCTCGAAACATTCGCGTTCGGTCGAACAGGCATCGCGTCGCAATTTCGAGTGGACAGAAGATATAGAGAAAGAGAGAATGGAAACGATTTTCACCTGTTGTAATTTGAACCGTTGTCCTCTTTGATGTCTCGCGTATTTAGCGATCAATGAAAACTTTCAGTGTCTCAGCATGTCGACCAGCTTTTGTTACGGTTGCTTGTACGCCGCCAGGAAGGAAGTTCAAGGCGTTGGGCTAACTTGGAGCGCAATGTGGGAGGAATCCAGCCCCGGTGATCCGATGTCCTTGGGTTTAGTGCTTCTAATGATCGCCTTCGACGGTTGCCTTTACGCCATAATTGGTTATCTCGTCGCCAAATACACGAATTCAGGTAGAAACTTTGCTAGATCCAACTCGCTATTCCGCCCGAGAACTCGAGTGAACTGTTAGAATTACTTCGTAGAATCGATCTTTCAATGTCTGGTGGAGGTGTTTCACGAACTTGTAGAGTCTCTCTCTCTCTCTTACTACCATTGTTCTATTCTCTTACGTGTTTTTTTTTTGTTCCCTTTTTTTTTGTTCGTTTGATCGTATTTGAGGGTTTCCTTTTTAATTGTACGATTACTCGAGGATTGATCCAGATTTTTTTAACACAGCATTTTGTTCTCAAGATCGCTGCAACGTGCGTACTTGTGATCTATGGTGCAGGTAATATCACGAATTCATTCAGTGTTCCTATACTGTCTGTGTACCTCTACTCACCGCCATTCTCTTGTCGATGATAAAGTACTAAAAACGCGTGGACGGTGATGTTGACACTTGTGATTCGTGGCACAGATTTTGGTCAAGATGCGACAAAAAGTTCATTCAATTTCAATTTTCGTTTTAACAGTTTTGACTGGGGAGCCAACTTGCCAAAAGCGCCTTCTGTGCGCTCCGTATCAAAGTAACTGACTTTCCTTTTCTATACCTTAGAAAAATAAATTATGTATCAGGTTTAAATTTACGTGTGTCATTTTCGAAGTTCCACGACGAGTTAACTCGTCTTGCGCGCTGGAGAATCATTTTGAGATGACGAGTTAACTCGTCGTCCCCAGTTAAACGGTTAATTTATAAAACTGACGATTTTCAAACGTGATTCATCTGTAATACATTACCTTCTCTTACTTAACACAGTAGTGAAACGATAAATAGCTAAGAGTCAACAGAGTCAACGAAAAAGTCACAGTTTAAAGGACTAAAATTAAATGTACATCGTACGAATGTTTCATTCTTCATCGATATACCGTCCACGTGATCACGACGAAACCACACGAAGAAAAAGAATTCTACACTTTCACATGCACCACACACAAATTTCCCAAAATTTCACCGATTCCTTCCCCACGTAATCTCGCCACTGGTAAGTAGCCACGAAGAGAAACGCCAGAAAAGAAAGAAAAATCACTCTGCACAGAATTAAAGTCTGTGTTGTGCGCGCGTTCCTGAGAGAGAAGTCGATGACCCGGTGTGTTTCTGGAAATGGACGAGCATTGGTCAATAATTTTGCAGGCAGGGGCTTTCACGATTTGAGGTCCCGTAGCTTATGGTGGGCCGACACACGTTCTCTCTATGGCAAGCCGAGCTACCTCGCCTTCGTCAACAACCTCTATTTCACTAACGACGTTCTCCACCCTTCAGCCACTTACCAAGGTATCGCACTCGCTCGCTCCACCTCGCTCTTGCACGATATTTTCGCTTTCTCTCTCTCTCTCTTGCTTCCGGCATTTCTCATGCTCGCTACCTTCTTTTTTTATTCAAGCTTCTGGCTGTGTGTTTCAAATGTTCGGATACACATATATACATATATGTGCAGAGTGCTTGAGAAATAGGTGGCGAAACTTTGGTGTCGTATTCTACCCTCTCTAAGAATGCAAGAGTGTCGTTTAACGAGGCATTCCTCTGTGAACGATGCAAAATTTAGCAGTTTTCGTGAATTTTTTTTCAATTCGTGCGCGCGTTCCTGAGAGAGAAGTCGATGACCCGGTGTGTTTCTGGAAATGGACGAGCATTGGTCAATAATTTTGCAGGCAGGGGCTTTCACGATTTGAGGTCCCGTAGCTTATGGTGGGCCGACACACGTTCTCTCTATGGCAAGCCGAGCTACCTCGCCTTCGTCAACAACCTCTATTTCACTAACGACGTTCTCCACCCTTCAGCCACTTACCAAGGTATCGCACTCGCTCGCTCCACCTCGCTCTTGCACGATATTTTCGCTTTCTCTCTCTCTCTCTCTTGCTTCCGGCATTTCTCATGCTCGCTACCTTCTTTTTTTATTCAAGCTTCTGGCTGTGTGTTTCAAATGTTCGGATACACATATATACATATATGTGCAGAGTGCTTGAGAAATAGGTGGCGAAACTTTGGTGTCGTATTCTACCCTCTCTAAGAATGCAAGAGTGTCGTTTAACGAGGCATTCCTCTGTGAACGATGCAAAATTTAGCAGTTTTCGTGAATTTTTTTTCAACTCATACGTACGTCTATCGTTGTGATTCTTTTGTAGTTCGTTTAGGTAGTTTTTTGTAGTACGTGACAAATTTTTATACAGCTTTAATTAAGCGTTTCTTGTTTTTATTTCACCCGCGATGAACCTGTGTTTAAAAATCGTGTCCTGTTGACGTGGATGATTTGAGATTTCAGGGTGGACCGAAACAAAAATATCGAGAAGATTCTTAATCAGTATGTTACAAACTTTTTCAAAGTGCCACAGAGGAATGCTCCCTTAAGCACAGGCCCGAAAATTCTTCTTTTCTGAAATATGTAGGGTAGGGTATTTTGGGAATGCTTAAAACTTAAAGAAATTGCCAAAAATGATTTTCCCTTCTGTAACAATACACGTATCGCAAGCAATATGACTTGCTCTACTACAGCATTTATTTCTAACGAAAAAAGTGTCGACAGCACTCGTAATTCTGTGAGTGGCACTAATTCGTGTAAAATTTCGAGGTGAAAAAATTGTGTTTATATCTCGAGAAGAAAGAGTTTCCCAACTTCTGTTCATACGAGCTTTTTTACATTCTTAGAAAGAGTAGAACACGATACCAAAATTTGACCACCTATTTCCAAAGCACCCTGTGCACTATTCCAGTGTACCTCTATATAGATCTTCATTTTATTCCTCCGAATTTTTCTATTCCATTCGAAACATTTCTCGCGATACGAATATTCTCGAGGAAAAACCGCTCGATATGTCGCGAGAAAGGAAAATCGCCATCTAATCTGCATAAACGCGATACGCGCCGGAGCCGCGCGTCTATTTCGTAAAATTTTCACGGGAAAGAGCTATTCGAATATTTGGATTGCGCTGAATATGCAAATGTTTTGTTGCTACTTCCGTGAGAATGGGAATCCACGCGGACGCTTAATTTATTCAATGTTGCAGTCCGGATGCATCATGGAGAACTCTATCTGTGTCTGTGTGCTGTTTCGGCTGGAAATTCTTCTTGATAGTTTCGCTAGGTGCACTAGCGCACCTGTTTGCTTGTGTTTCACGCGAATCGTCGACTCGTGCAACGATATCAGAACAATTTTCCCTCCTGCACGCGTTGTATTTGTCTCTCTCCCTTTCGTCTTCTCTCCTCTATGTGAATGATTCCGGTACAACAAACGGTAGACTCTGCCCTCCTATATATTGCATGCGATGCATGAATTGTATATATACACACACATACGTGTATATCTCTTTTCTTCTCTCGCGAAGGATCGTATTCGTCTTTTTCTCTCTTCTTTTTCGTTTCACATAAAAAGATTCCAGGAGAATCGTAAAAAGGAGAAAGAAGAGAAAAAGATAAGAAAATATTATTCTCACGAAGCATCTGCTTTCGCGATACGAATATTTGAAATCCGCTTTTCTCGAGGATTAGATAAAGCTGTACAAAGGGTAAGAGCTTCTGAAACGATTCTCGGTGTCCTGATTAAAAACACTTGTTCCTCTTTCTTCCGTCACACGAAATACACAGACGAGGAAAGCGACACGAGCAGCTTGAGCGTCAGCGAGAAACAATCCGGGGTGAGATTCGAAGAGGTGAGAAAGGTCTACAACACCGATCAGGGTGAAGTCGTCGCCGTGGATAATTTCACGTTGAAACTGTGCGAGGGTGAGGTGACCAGTGTTCTAGGGAGAAACGGAGCCGGGAAAACCACCATCATGTACGTGAATATCCATCCTGGTTTTATCAAAACCGCCGCGTAATAACGGAAGAGACGAATAAGGGGGGAAATTAGCAGGTTCATTTATGTAGATACATATGTAAACGTGGCTCGTTTACCGTCTCCTGAGTTATTCCATTTAACGCGAAAGGGGTTTGCTCGATTTCCATTCGTAAGCGCCGCCGAATATCAGATTCATTCTCGTCTCTCGAGCGTGTGTGTTTGTGTGTGCTTTCGTTTCAGCAAGATGCTGACGGGGATGCTGGCTCCGACCACCGGCGAGATCTGTTTGAACGGCGAGGAGGGCTGCAAGCCTGACATAGGGGTGTGCCCTCAGGATAACGTGCTCATCGGCACTCTCACGCCAAGGGAACACTTGATCTTCTACGCCAAGTTGAAACAGCCTATAGACGACGCGAACATGCAACGAATCGTGAACGAGTACGTCACTGCAAGCGATAAAACAATCCTTCGGTTTTATCGCAAATCCACTTTGCTAATTCTGAAGGAATTCTTCGTTCGCGTTGCGATGGATTGTACAGTGACTCCCGCTGATATTTGGAACAGTATAACCAAACGACTTGAGTCTTTTTGAGAAGTTAGAAGGATTAGGATACTAGGTGACGTGTAGAAAAAAATTGGAAAATCGCGGAGAAAGTTGTAAAGGTCACATTTTACAACTTTTTTGTCTGAGTTTGTAATGAGAATTTAAAACATATTGAAAATTTCATCATAAAGAGTGTCCGAATATTAGCGAGTCACTGTAAGATACATTCTCTAACTTCGACGATTAATTCGTTCGATTGAAAAAGGGCGCATAAAATGCCGTTTCAAGAAAATCCATTTCGAAGTTTTCATCATCGTATTAGTTAACCCTTTGAGGACTCATATATGCGTTCACAAAACACTATTGTGGTGACTGATCCGCCGGCGATCGGGTCCGACACGCGTGAGTGCGAAAAGCGAAGCGTAGAAGAGGCACGCGGGCCCCGGGCCCCGGACAAGAAGGCAGTTGAAGGTAGCGCGCCGAGCTGGCTATGCGACAGAGGGAGTATACATTTTTCCTAACGAATTGATCCCACACAATCGATAACTCAATATTTTCAAGCAATAAAAATAATTACCTGTGCCATAAACTCGCATACCTATATTTAAAAAAAGTACAATTTTGAAATGATTTAGCGCAAAAAAAAGATTGAAATAGTGTCCCAATTATATGCTCTCAAGTAAGTACTATCTCAACATCGTCCTCAACTTTGAAGACTATGTACTCATATATGCGTTCACAAAACACTATGAACACAGTGAATAACTCAATATTTATATTAAGCAATAAAAATAATTACCTGTGCCATAAACTCGCATACCTATATTTAAAAAAAGTACAATTTTGAAATGATTTAGCGCAAAAAAAAGATTGAAATAGTGTCTTAATTACACGTTCCCAAGTAAGTAGTATCTCAACACGGTACATACATAGTCCTTCGTCCTCAAAGGGTTAATAAAAAGTAATGCAATTAAATCAAAAGGAGAAGTAACGCGTCCATGATATATTACATATATACTATATAACACATACCTGAGTCGACTTAAACAATTCAAGGAATTCAAGGGCCTATGCGCCCTTTTTCCATGAATGTCCTGAATTTTAATTAGAACTGCGTGATGATTCTGTTTGTAGGATGCTGACATCATTAGAACTGGGTAGACAAGAGCACGAGCCGGTGTACAGACTCTCCGGAGGTACAAAGAGGCGGCTCTGCGTGGCTTTAGCCTTTCTAGGTTCCCCGAAGCTGGTGATCCTGGATGAGCCGGGCGCAGGAGTGGATCCAGCCGCGAGACGCAGGATCTGGCGTCTAATCGATCAGCACAGGATCGGCAGGACCGTCATTCTGTCGACTCATCACCTAGACGAGGCCGATATGCTGAGTGACACGGTAGTTGTGATGCACAAGGGGAAGATACTTTGCACCGGATCACCGCTGTCTTTGAAAATGATGCACGGACAGGGCTACAGACTTCTCGTTTCGTTTCTTCCCGAGCGCGGTGTCAACGCCGGTGACTCTATCGAGAGGAAAAAATTGGAGACTTTGAAAAGTGTGATAGAGGACGTGGTGCCCAATGCTGTTACCAACGAGATCTCTGGTACCGAGGCGGTTGTCGTGTTACCTTTCCAGGGGCACAATGGTATTAATAACAAGTAGGTTGTAGATAGGTTTTCGAAAATTTGATGACAATAATGACTATATTTAATTTACCAACAATTACCACTTTACCGACCGGTAGCGGTTGAATATCCTACGCACTTTCGACCGCTCACTCGGCCACAGATACATCGCTGACACCGGCTCTGTTTAGATTCTAGGCTATCGCGCGGGAATATACGCGCTTTTTCTTATACCTATAGAAATGTTAAACTTTGACCGATTAGGCTATCGGTCGGTAAGCGTTGGCGGCAAAAAGCCGATTAATTTACCGGTCGGTAAAGTGTTAAGATTTGGTAACGATAACAGTGGCTTTGTAACTTCAATACTTTATTCTCAACTCTTGATAATCTCCGATTCTCGCTTTTTGACTATTTATCAATGACTCTCCACGCGCAAGTCTCATTTATCCTGTTTTATTCTTTCACCCGCTTATTTTGTCTCTCTATTTCTCCAATTTTTTCGCTCCATTGGGACATTCTCAAAACGCAGTCCTCTCAAAGATTTAGGTGCTCAGTTCACCCTGTACTCTTATGCTTCCGTTTCAAACACTTTTCATTCACATCTCTATCGCTCCAGACCACGTATTCTTCGTTCATGCTGCCTATCACTCTGTTAAACATTCACACAAAGATCTTATCACACGTCTATCTCCCTGGTCCATTCGCGGACGTTCTTCAATGATTTGGGTGGTTACGCACTCTTCCTTCATTCACTCCATACTCTCACGCTCTCGTTCCAAACACTTTTCATTCACACCTCTATTGCTCCAGACCAAGTCTATCTCTTTGGTCCAAACACTCTCCATTCAAATCTCTTCAACCCAAACACTCGTTTAGATATATAAAATTCTGATCGATCGTTCTCACACTATTGAACAATAATTATCACAGATCCTGTAAGTTTGATTAAACGAATTGTGTTTCAGTATTGCACACGCAGCGAAGGTTATAGAAGACAATCGTAAACTATTGGGCTACTCGCACTTCTCCTTAGAGTGTGACACCTTGGAAAAGGTATTCCTAGATCTCTGTTCCAGAGCAGAGAACGGATCGTCTATCGTGAGAAGTAGTCAAGACAGTGTTATCACTGTAGACAACGTTGGTACGTAATCGCGAGATAATTGGAGGATACACTGTGTGAGAATTGATTTCGATAATACATGTAGCATTTCAATATTCGACAGGTCTAACGATGCCCAAAGAAAATGTTGATTTGCTAGACGTCGAATCTTCCACGAAACCCTCCACAATTAGGCAGATCAAAGCTCTACTGAAGAAACGTGTATGGCACTTCAGAAAGGACTGGTTGACATTCTCAGCCGGCCTCTTCTTGCCAACGATGTTCGTTGCGGTTGCTATGGGATTCTCTTTGATCAGGCCTCCGTCTGAGGACGAACCAATGCTGACTCTTACTCCGAAATTATACGATACTCATCCGACATATTTCTATAGGTAATTCCAGTCATAATTCACGACGTTCGTACCCTTCTTTTTACAATTCTTTTCCTTTTCATTTCAGCGTCGATAATGGTGACGATCCGTTTTTGCAACACGTGTCCCTGCAACTTCACGATCGATTCGGAGATGACTATGCCGGCGCATGGCAAACACTGCCCAATGTACGACTCTCCTAGGATTTTACAAAAAAAAGAGTGTTTTTTTAAATAAAGATTTTTGTTTTATCAGGACACAGGCACTTGCCAGTGCTTGGATGGTCAACAGGTTTGCCATGGCGTGTCCCAAGCCGTCGAAGGTCTGCTACAAGTTTTACCTGGCAAGCCTACTCTCGATTGGATAGTATCGACCCACCAAGAGTACATAGAAAAAAGGTACACCGAATAGGGAAGAACAATTTCGAGAAAATCTATGAAATTTAATCTATCCATTTTGTGGGGGAAAGAAACGCGACTTACCGGAAGTAGGTTTAAGAATATACCTATATATGAGCCGTTTAATACAAAAGTGGTGCAAGTGAATTTTTTGCCTATTTGATTTAATGCCACACCTCGAAAGCTCAAGCTTTATTCTGCTTTGTGCAGAAGTGATGTGAGTATATCTTCGTTAGTTTCTCCGTGGATGGGAAAATAAGTAAGAACCACACACTCGAATGGTGTAATGGTGTATTGAATAAACTGACTGTACGTATATCTTGATTTTCGGGGCAAAATGGCATTATTAGCTGAAGGTACAACTATATGTATAGTGGCTTACATAAAAGAGATGTAACATTCTTTCAAATTATTCAATTCTACAGAACTTTTACTTTATTCCTCATTATCCAGAATTCAACTTTTTCGACTCACTCCACTTTTGCGTTAAACGGCTCATATATTTAAAAAATGGTCCTAAGTCTAAAACAACAAAAAGATGGCCTCTGACTGCATTCGTACTCAATCGTAACGTAAAAGCGATTGATACTCCAACGTTTGCCTTTTTGACAAAAGACAATCGCACTATCCACACTCACCCTAGGTGTCCCGACCAACCCTCTTCCTCACAAATGACAATATTCCACAGATACGGTGGTTGGTCGTTGTCACACGCCGAAGACGAACCACTTTTCGTCGTCTGGTACAACAATAAAGGTCATCACGCTCTGCCATCCTACTTGAGCGCGTTGAACGAGGCAATTCTGAGGGCTTCCGGTGTTCAAGGTCGCCTAACAGCTCTCAATCATCCCCTGAGACTCTCGAGCGATCAGTTAAATCGAACAACCTTGTAAGCTCAAACATTTTCTAATTTCCCTATTCAAGCAGAAGGAAAAAGAAAAGAGAGAGAATACATTTTCACACCTACCATTATATTTTAATAAACCCAATCCAATTAATGCCAGGCATTAGCATACCGTGCTTGGATCTTACCGCGTCGGCGAAATGCAGCGGAAAATGCGCATAACAAAATCGCTCGTGTTGCGTTTACTTTTAATTAACTCGCGTCGCTCTACGCTTCAACCGGATTTCACGGCTTTCATTATTCGAATCCTATTTCTCTCTGTTAATCGCCTTAACGATTTCCCGCGCTTGTTCTCGCCGCGTTGATTCAATATTAACAATTTCGTTCCCCCGGCCACGTTTCCCTCCTTCGTTCAGATTACAGCATGTGGCGGACGTCGGCGTTGCTCTGGTGCTCTTGATCGCGTTCAACTTGGTGGCTGCTCAGGGCTCCAAGGAATTGGTGAGAGAAAGGCTGTCAGAGGAGAAGAGGATCCTCTTCTTAGCTGGAGTTCAGCCTGTCACCTATTGCGTCACCGTACTAATCTGGGACTTCTTCGTGAGTTGCCGCGATTAAACGGAAATAACGAGAATACAAATTTTGGGTGGAAATTATTTTTAGTTTTCTCGTTTAGGTGTTCGGCTGTTCCATAACTTTGGCTGTGATAGTCTTCGAGATCTTTGGCCTTCCTGCATACGTTGCTAGAGATAATTTACCTGGAATTTGCATCTTACTGTTCCTCTTCGCGTGAGTTTTAATTACGTGGTGTCTTTGAAGGTTTATTTCCTTCTTTTCGTAAATACATTTAACGCGAATAACAGTTATCACAATAGGTGAATTGTTGCAGAAATCTGACCGAAAAATGCCGTCGCGCTTCTTTCATTTGATGTCGAAAAATTTGAAAAATCTTTTTCTCGATATTTTCATCGAATACGACTGTTTGGAAATAACGCGGAACAAAGGGAAAAGGGATCTTTGTTGAATTTTTACAAAAGAATAGACAGATTATAGTGGACATTTCGTGACCCAATGCGGTGGCACTTTTCGATAGCATTCAAACGATTAAATTAATGCTGATGATCTAACGCGATATAAAAGTTCAACGACGACTCTTCACGAGAACACGACGAACTTTACACGACGACGACAACAACCTTTTCAACTCCCCTTTTCACTCGCCACCCTCTCTATTTATACCTAGTTTTTCCTTCCACTCCTTCGCTTTCTCCCACTATACACACAACTTTCACACTCACTCGTCGCCCTCAGAACACACACCCATTTTCGGTTTCACCCGAAGTGACTGACGCGTCGCGACACCTCGTGAAAGGGTGTAGTTCGCCTCTCGAGCTCTGCCTTTTCTCCCCCTTGCCTCTTACGGCTGCTCAGCACACTACAATTACAGCCAATTTACCGTTCTTTAAATTTTGATCCTCACAGGTGGGCAGCGCTACCATTCTGTCACCTGACAGAAAAAATCTTCGACGACTCGAGCATGTCCAACATGGTCCTCTTCTGCGTGAACACCTTCATAGGTGTAGCTTCTCTAGCCACCATCTTGGTACTCGACGTCCTCGGCAAAACAAAAACTGCAGAAGCCGCGAGGAACGTGTTGCACAATATTCTATTGATCTTTCCACAATACGCCTTGGGCGATGCACTCGTACAAATATCACGAAACGACATCACAGCCGAATTACTAGAAAAATTCCACATGGACACGTATCAATCGCCTCTAGGCTGGGATCTTCTCGGTCTCCATTACGTTTATCTCGCTATAGTCGGTGCTCTTCTATTCTCGATTAATCTAACGATCGAATGTCGAGTTCTGCCCAATTGGAACAGACAGAGGTGTCCCTACGAGACGATACAGGAAGACGACGACGTGTCGAAGGAACGAATGAGGATCGAAGGTGGAATGTCCGACGACATTCTCCAAACGGTGAAGCTACGCAAAGAGTTCAGAAGCGTTTACGGTACGAACGTTGCTCTTCAAAATTTAAGCATAGGTGTGCAAGCTGGAAAGTGTTTCGGTCTTCTGGGGACGAACGGGGCTGGAAAAAGCACCACGTTCCGTATGTTGACTACGGAGGTCATACCGACAGCAGGCAGGATCATTCTACGCGGCAAGAAGATCGGTTCAGGACCATTGTGCAACGGAGAAGTCGGTTATTGCCCTCAGAGCGACGCTCTAGACGGTTTCTTGACTCCGCATCAGTGTCTGACGATTCACGGGGAAGTTTGCGGGCTGAGTAACGTTCCCAAGGTGAGATTTGATTTACGTCCAAACTTCCATCTCGGCGTCCTTCCTCCAGTTTTCCCGCAGAACATTCGAATTACTTTCCTTCACCCTGGATTACGCTTCTAATTGTTTCTCTGCGAACAGTTGGAAATTATTCGCACTTTTCTCCCCTGTTCTTTTCGCTGGAACGAGTATCTCGTACGCACAGTACGAAGGAGAGCTTCTTTCTTCCACCAAGATACAAGCCACTGTTCGTTCCCGAGAATTTAATATTAGCCCGAGTGAAAAATTGTTTGTTTGTTTCAGGCGGTCGAGTCGACGTTGAAGAGACTCGATCTTCTGAAACACGCGCACAAGAGGGTGAGCAATCTCAGCGGGGGTAATAGAAGGAAGCTATGCACTGCCTTGAGCGTAATGGCGCCGGTGCCTGTGGTACTCATGGACGAGCCGACGAGGTATTTTCCGTAAAACGGTTTATTAAGAGGGGGCCCGTTTTACTTAAACGCGCAATTTACATTTTTCCCCAACCATTTCTCTTACGTTGCACAGCGGCATGGATCCAGCCACGAAGGATCTCGTCGCGAAGACGATCAGACGAATGACGAAGAATCAAACTTGCGTCATTTTGACGTCGCACAGCGTCGCGGAATGTGAAAATCTGTGCAACAAAGTTGGTATCCTCGCTAAAGCTGGCCTCAGGTGTATCGGTACTCCGCAGCATTTAAAGCACAAGTGAGTATTTCGAAATTTTCGCCAAACGATCGATGAAACGACACGTTGTCCATTCTCTCTCTGTATATACGTAATGTACGCGTATCGGAATTGAAAAAATCCCATTCGACATTAATATACTATTAACGGTGGCAACAAAACGTTCAATTATTCCGGACGAATATGCGGGCCCCAATATCCGGACAGGATTAATTTCAACCGGTCCATTTTAATGATGTTGTTTCAACTGATGGATCGTTCGTGTCGGTTTTGATCTCTCGAATGGTTTTCTGACAAAATTCGTAACGCGACAATTTATTTGCCAGGCTTGCCGAACGTCCCCAACGCGAACCCACCGCCGTCGCCTCCCCCCGTATCACGCCTGTCGTCGATTGATTTTTAATTTCGTCCATCATTTTCCACGCGACGCTTCGATTCCCTGATGCCGCTGGGGAATTGCATCCAGATTTCAGTTGCACTCGTCGAAACGGGATTACCTTTTCGGTTACAGCTACTACCCAGCCCGTCATATTACCACCATTTCACCACCCCATTCCACACTCTGTTCTCTCTCCCCTGACTGGTTGTAATGCTCAGCCGTTTAACTTCCCTTTTTTTCTCTTTTTTTTCTTTTTTACCGAAATATAACAGAGAGACACCGTAAATATTTAGCTGCCGGTGCACCTTTCTCACCTGTGGTAGTAACACAGAGGTAAAATGTCCCAATTTTCCACGTTTCTCTCGTCGCCATTGAACATGAGCGAATTTACGATATCGCGCTAGCACGTGTGCACACCATAGGCGTGCTCTAACCCACTGTGTGTGCCTTCTATGTATTCCATCTACATTTCTCGAAGCACGTCGTACGAGCAAGAAACGAAAATGTCCCAGGTGGATTTTTTTCGTCGTTCGCATAAATAGGGAGAAATACAGCCGAGTTCTCTGTATGAAATACTGTAAGCAATATGTAGTTACCAGAGAAGATTGTGAAGTTCTTTTATACTTTTATACTGGTTTCTTGCGTGTTGGAAAGTTTGTTCTGTGACAGTTGGCTTAATGCTTTGTCGTTTAACGCGTTGACTGTCGCGACGGATTTATTATATGCTGCTCTCAGGGGGTTGCGAGAGATTCTAAGCGCAATATTATATTATACTTATTACGCTTCATTATTACTTTTTTCATTAAAAATATTGTCCAGTTAGGTATGACGTTGAAAATTTTTTAGTTGACGATGTTCGTTTTATTTGAATTATTTTAAACATTTGAGGCACCGATGACCACCGTGGCCCCATCCAGGAAACAATTTCTGGTCACAGGTGACGAACGTGTTAACACGTTTTCTGCCATCTGAAAATCGAAACGGGGAATTCTGCGTGACACTGATTCGTAGTTCGAGATAGACATAAGTACACAACTATTGTTTGCCGCCCTTTCGAGCATTTAGAGTACCCAGGCTTGCGTCTGTACCTCCATTCAGCAAGGGTATCTACTCTCTAACCAAACCACAGCTGCTAGAACAAGCTCGTCGAATTATACGAGGACACCCAAGAGGGACTTGAACCCTAATTGACGTAAGGATCTTTTCTCTTGGGTTTCGATTTTTAGAAATTTAACAATGAAATAGACATACACAGACACACGTAGTCTCTATGACACGGAATCAGTTAACTCTCGTGCTGTCGTCGACAATGCGTCGACAGTTCATTTCGATTCCTAGGGGTTAGCAGTGGTAATACTAACCTCTGTACGAAATTTCACCCCACATACACAGACACACGGAATTAATTAACTCTCGTGCTATCGTCGACAATGCGTCGACAGTTTATTTCGATTCCTAGGGATTAGCAGTGGTAATACTAACCTCTGTACGAAATTTCAGCCCACATACACAGACACACGGAATCACTTAACTCTCGTGCTATCGTCGACAGTGCGTCGACAGTACATCAATCAGTCACCGCCTCGATATTAAAATTCGATCTCCGTGTGATCGACGACTATCACCGCGAAAATCCTCGTGAAAATCGCGTCCAAAGGACATCACAAAAATCACGTCTCCCTGAGAGTTACGAGTAGGTAGCACACGTCCTTTACGATTTTCCACCGACGCTGAATATGTTAATAAAGCGACGAAGAGTAGAAGAGTGGAAACCGATTTCGCCCATTTTCATTCGAATCCTTCGAACGTCTTCGCTACTCTCTTCAATTCTCTCTCGCTGTCTGATCGCGTAAATTTACGAAGGAGTAGCTGCCATGCAGGCTGCCCATTCCCACGGCATAATTTATCGACGCTGATACACGTATACCTGTGTGTAAATGAATACGAATAGATGGATCTGTCGTTGAGCGCGTAGAACGCGATAAATATTACTTACCTTCCCCCCTTTTGCCCAGCCATTTTCATTTCACCCCGCATTTCTTTCCCTTTATTAATCTCCAAGACGGCGTATTCATGCACGAATGCGTTTCTAACGTTTCGAGGAATTCTGATCGATGTCCTGGTGGAGAAATGTCCAACCCTCGGGGTAACAATAGCCGTTATTCGTTCGAATTTTCTTCGACAGGTTCGGCGAAGGTTACGTAGCGTTCTTGAGATTCCGACAGCCTGTATCGTCCGCGGATCTGAGGAAAGCGATAGTAAAGTACATCCCACAGGCTGTGGTCTCCTCTAGACAGGCCAGCGCGGCTCGTCTACTGATGCCACGAAGCCAGGACATGCCGGTGAGCAGCAGCTTTAATAAGCTGAAGCTGTTGGCAGACGAGCTGAAAGCCACCGACTACACGCTCACGCAAAGTTCTCTGGATCAGGTACGTATCGTAAATCCCTTTGCTACGAGAATCATATTTTACCGCGTAATTTCTATTCAAACTCAAAGGGACATCTTCAACGTGTTACATTTTACCCGGTGTTATTCGTGTTATTCTGAATTTTTCATTTGATATCGTTCTTTGTTAACGCTGGAAGGAACGACTGGGTCAAAAATGACCCGTTGGCAAGTTTTTAGGAAAAGTGAATTTTCGATACTGGTAAGTGTTATCGTTTGTAACTTTTCAATTTTAGTTTCTGTATGTACAGCTTACTCCCATTAATATTCGGTAAGTAATGTCGCTTCTTGTCTGGGTTCGATGTTCGTACACGTCAAAAATGTATTTTTTACATTTGGTGAATTCACGCAGAGCACTTTTTCATTGGTCCATACAACGTTACCGATTGATTAGATTTGAGAAAGAAAAATAGGAGGAATTGAACAGTACCGCATCTACCATTTTGACTTTTTAACGCTAGAACTACCGACCGGGTCAAAAATGACCCATTAGCAATTTTCCAAAAAGAGTGTACGTTCGATACTGCATATACAGTCACTCCTATTAACGTTTGGACACTCTTTAGAACAGTATAACTTCTAAAAGAAACTCAAGCCGTTTGGTCCAATTTCAGAAAAGTTATACCGTTCTAAAGAGTGTCTGAACATTAATAAGAGTAACTGTATAATTCTATTTGTATCGCTATCATTCTAATTTTTCAAACAAGTTTTAGTTACTCAAAAATTCACTTGTGGAATATCGCTAACGGGTCATTTTTGACCCGGTCGTTCGTTCTTCTTACAAGGAGAGGTCCCGAGGTGTAACTCTCAGATTTTCACGATCTTTGGCACAATGATAGAGCTTGAAAAACTGAAGCCACTGATACCCGGTTTGGGAGGCAGACGGTTAATAGTTTACGAGATATTTAATATTAAAGCTTTTTACCTGTATTTATCTTCTAAGGTGTAGGTATGTATTACGAGAAGCGGTCGTGGTGGGGTTGGTGAGACGTCTGGCTGGCGGCAGAATGTCCTTTTTTGTCGTGGGTTCGAGACGTAAAACACTTTAATGTTAAATATCTCGTAAACTATTGACCGTCTGCCCTCAAAGTGGCTTCAGTTTTTCAAGCTCTATCATTGTGCCAAAGATCGTTAAAATCTGAGAGTTACTCCTCGGGACCTTTCCTTGTTTGTGTTAGGCTGATCCTAGAACAGCTAAACCCCTCAGAATGACTTTAAACGACAGAAATTATCAAGATACATTTGTCCAATATATGCTGACTTTTATATACGTCAATTTTCCACTAATAATTCCAATTTCGAAGTTCTTCACACGGTATACCCAAACAAACCACAAAGTTATATAAAAATTCGCTTCTGCGATGTCGCTAATGTGTCACTTCGACCCAGCTGGTCGTTCTGGTGTTAAAAATATCACAAAATTTCGACGAATACCATCGAAAGAGGACCGGTACAGCCGTCGAACGTGTTAACGAAATATTAATACAACACCGGTGGAGAATTGACAAGTACACGTAACAATTCACCAAACTGGCTGCTGCAAATCGAAGGGGAATCGATGAAGTTCTGGCTGACCGTTTCGTGCAATATACAATGGTCTTGTCTCGAGCAGATGATGCACAGCCATTGCACGCTGCCATCGAGGCCCGTTCGACCAAGGACGATCCTCGTTTACGTCCCACCTAGCCTGAGGAATATTAATGGATCCATCGTCTTACGGTCCCTCACACTTGCGTACAGTTTCTCTCCGCCGTGTTCGAACAACGTTTCGCTTCGAGCCTTACGATCCTCCGAGTATCACCGTCTGCTACACTAAGCTCGCCTAAATGCTTTCTGATTCGACCTTCCTTCCAATCCAGAATACTCTCTCACCCACTCCTTACATCCTCTCTCTACGATCCAGCCGCGAAATTCTTCTAATTAATAACGCTCGCGTGTCGGGAACAATGTAACTCATCGCGGACGTATTTTCCGCAGGCATTTTAGTCGTACTGGTAGCTCGCCCAGTCAATTATCGAATACAACAACGTATAAATTATGTTCAAGCGAGTTTGTTCAAGCTGTGTGCACATTATTTTCGTTTTTACCGCGTTTCTGGAGGCAAAGGGTCCGCAGAGCGTTTAGAAGGTAAAAACGCCTTGGAATATCCCGGAGATCGACCGGAAAGGGTTAATTCGCGGCGTAAACGAAGCGACTTTCGACAAATCGATCTGTGATGCCCGGTTTGCTCCAATTCTTCGAAACTAGGAGCGGATTAAAACGCTTAGGGACCGTCGTTGCGTGAAACAGAACTTTATTTGACAGAGATTTTTGATGATACGTGACGTGCGCGTGGTAGAATGGAGAACGAACGCGGAAATGGAGAAAATAGGGCTATTTAAGGGTCCTGGGAAGATGGACTTTGGGTTGTGACTATGCAGGAGAGTTGGAAGGTGAAGAGTAACGATGAAAGTGGGTGACTCGTTGTGAATACAGATAAAACTAAGGACTAAGAAGGAAAATATTTCACCGAAAGAATTTCGATGCAACGATAGCACGTTTTTTCTACTGTCGAGGCGAAGTCTCACAAATATCTCGTAAACTGTTAACCCTTTGCACCCGGAGATCATTTTGCTGTAGGAAAGGTTGCAATTGGATCTTCTTTGAAATTCTTCGAAACTAACGTAGAAATAAGCTGCGCTATTTCATTTAAATATTCAACGTATTCTCTATTTCACTATGGTGAACTTTATGGAAGCTCGTAGCTCTGCTCTCTGTCTTGATTAATTATTTACCAAGTGACAGTTAATGTCTCTTCCCAGTCGCCACTCGATTGCAAAGGGTTAACCGGCTGCACCCAAAACCGGGTATCAGTAGTTTCAGTTTTTCAAACTCTATCATTGTGCCGAAGCTCGTTAAAATCTGAGAGTTACACCTTGGGACCATTCCTTGTCAGAGACTCCGCTGATTCTGTCTCTTTTGTTTTTGCCCATTCTATTTAACCCTTTGGACTCCTTTGTCGAGCGTGACTCGACGTCAGTTTTACTCACAGGTATTAATGAAGTAATTTTTAAATTGCCGGTTTAAATATGTATTATATTTTGCAATTTCTTTTTTACCTGCATGAGCGACAGGTACGCGTAATTATGACCCTTAATGCTATTTTCAATATACAGTGGATTCTGGTTAATTGGGACCGCCGTTTATTTGGGACAGATACTGAAGAACGGAATATAAATACGTGTTTATTTACTTATTTTTCATTACTTATTGTTAGCTTTCTTTGCATGCTTAAACACACGTTTGTATTCAACACCGAATATTACATATGTTTTTCAATAAACCGTTTTTGGCTGTATTTTTTACGTTGTTCAGATTTTGCCTGCTGAAATTCGCTTTTTTGGGACAAATTAGTCCGGTCCCAATGTGTCCCAATTAACCGAAATCCACTGTAATTAGTTAAAAAACTTGTTTAATTTCGTTCCTATCAACCAAATGTCTTTTCTTAAATGAAATTCTTAAAATAATAGGGAGTTATTGAGAAGAAAAGTAAAAAAAGATTTGGAGTTCAAAGGGTTAAACTCAACATTACTGTATTAAAATGAAATTACTACAACCAACCACTCTATTCTACAATGTTCATCAGGAAACTGTGTAATAAAGGTGAATCGGTATGAAAAGTCGTCAGAAATGTTCTACATTTATAAACTAACCAGAAGTTCAGGAGTTTCCTAGACTCCGTATCAGTCATCAAGTCCCAAAAATGGTGTCTCGAGAATAGAGGGTTAACCCACGCTCACTTTTCTCCCATCTAACGGAGGAATTTTTCATTCGAAACGCCCGACGAATAACCTCGAGAGACATAGCAAGCGAGTAATTGTCGCTTCTTCTCTGATCGATCGCTGCTTCGTAACCCATTTCAGCGAGCGTGAAAGGCGACGTTTAACGTCCTTCGACGCGAATTTGCACGCGCGGTCTCGTCACGCGATTGTCTCTCCTCCATTTTCCGCGAGATTACGCAAGCTGCGTCGCGACGATGACGGCGTGACCGCGTGAAATGCAATTAGAGTGTCCGGTAATAAGCGTGCCACTTGGAAAGAGGTGGGAAAAAGGGAGAAGAGAGAAATTTGCATTTCCTCTTCTTTCTCTGCCGCCAGTGAGCACAGTCAGTCTTCTGTACTCGCATGTGTCTGTGTCGAATTTCGTCGGCTGTGATTTCACGCGAGTCTCTCCCTCGCGGATTCACGCAAGGCTCAGCGAATTTGCACGAGCCTCGTTAATAAAGGAAGAGCAATTTGAACGCTAATTAAAAAAGTTACACCTCGCGACGACGCGCGAGGCGACGCCACCGTGATTAACACCGTTTAAGAATTTATTATTCTTCGCTGTTCAGGACAAACTATTATGCGTGAAGTTTCGGAAAACTCGTAAACCGTTTTACCTGGCTGTGGTAGAATTTTTAATACGGTACATTTATTTGTGGTTTCGTTTAAGGGTGCACCGCCCTCAGGCGTGTAAAAAGAGGTGAACTTTGGGAATTTTTTTCAGAGGACAGTGATCGTTGAAAAGTTTCAATTTTGTCAGAGGATACGAATGTAACTTTCAGACTTTTCCTCCTATTTTTGAAAAGTAAACATGCTGCTAAATGGAGGAGTTATTGAAAAATCTCTTGTGGTGGAACATCGATTGCTGGCCGCCATCGCTGGCTAGGATTGGAAGGTTTTAAATAAAAAGTTCTGTTTCATTCATAAGTGAAAATGTGTTATCCGCAGTGTAGGGCAGGATTTTTCAAAAATTGTAATTGTTATGGAAAGGGTATGGAATATTTAAAATATCGAGAAAATCGTACGCTATACTGTAAATAATACATTTTTATTTATAAATCAAAGAGAATTTTTTATCTCAAAAATTCCAATCCCTGCCGACGATGGAGGCCAGCAATTGATGTTCCATCCTAAAATGTTCCGCAATAACTCCTCCATTTTGTAACGTTCTTACTTTCAAAAAATTCGAGAAGAAAGTCCAAATTTACATTTACATCCTCCAAAAAAAATTGAAACGTTCCCTTTGGTAATTACCTACGAAAAAAATTCCCAAAGTTTTCCCTATTTTCAGACGCCTCAGGGTGGTGCGTCCCTTTAAACGGAGCAGACAATCTTCCCCGAGTTTCGTGGACTCGAATCTGTGAGGTAATAGGATTTACTTCTTCCTTTTTTTTTCTCGCGCACCGTTCAAAATGAACCGCGTGACGCTTAAATAATTCATAGACGGACGATTACCAGGCTGGCGTCGAAATAAGTGTAAGATTCCGCGGCTCTGGCTTCGTTCAATGGAATCACGTTCGCATCGTTTGTTCGCGTCTAGCCCGCTCACAGCGTCCCGTCTTCTTAATGGAGATAAGATTCCAAGGACCGTCTATATACGCGGCTGTCATGGGATTTGTTGATCCAGTTATGTTTACCCGTACACAAAGCTCATCCCTGGAGATTAACTCGGCTTAGAGACTGCTCCTTCTTAGTCTGAGCCACGCCTCCCTCCCTCGAACCCCCAAACTCGCCCTTAATAACCAATTTCAAACACCTTCCGGGTTAATTAATCGCCAGCGATTTAGCTGAATACTCCAACTGCTTCGTTTCTTCCGTAACTTTTTTGTCTGAATCGTTGCAATTTACAGTTACTACTTTCTCTTTATTTTTTTTATACTTTTCGTTGCTGCTGTTGTGTTTTCGACACTTTGAAAATTTGCATTTGCTTGGACTGTACTTTTCGAACATTTCCGCACACTTCCATCTTTATTTAGTAATACAAACGAAGGATAATAAAAATGCACGTTACAGGGTTAAGCTATGTACCCACACGGTAGTCCAGCGAAGTGTTTATTAATGTAAGTGTTTTAGCTCCGGAGGTTCGTACTAGATTGACCTCCTGTCGCCTCGCCTTTTTCCAACTAACTTTTTGTCGCCTTGTTAGCTTTCTTGTAATTTCCTTACAAGTCGCGCGGCTTTTTCCGGGACCGCGGTGCGACTTGGCGGCGGGGTGTACTCCACGTTGGAGATTTGCCAACACAGCGGAATTTCCTCCAGGTCAGGTACGCGTAACGTGTCCGGTCGGGGCCTCTGGGCCTCGTACGGCGGACCTTTCGGAAACCCTTGGTTTATGACGCGGCAATTTACTATTGAGGCCGCCGAAGAAAGTTTCTACGCCGACATGCATTGCCGGATTTCTAGAAATTGAATAAACTAAAACGGTTTCCTCAAAAATAGCATTTCAAGCCATAAACCGTGCTGGTCGTCTGCACGCCAAATGTTATTTCTCCGGGTACTGCAGCTGGTCGCTACACAAATTTTATTATAAATTTGCAAAGCAAAAGATTTTGCGGTCGAGGATTGAAAGGGTTAAGGTCTTTGTTGCGTGATAACAGTAAAATAGAATACGTGGTAATTTGTATATAAACAAGGGAGTTCGGTGAGTTTTGTATAGTAAACACTCAAAGACATCGTGCGATACTTTACGTGTTTCGATTAGGATTATACCGAAGATAAGATATCGAAGTTTCAGGTCCTTATCTCCTCAATTTTTACATCTAATCGATCTTACGACTTCGTTACGTTTCTTCCACTGACTATAGGTATACATTTCACAGCACATGGGGATATTCACGATCATCGTGTTACGTATGTTATTAAAAATGATATTAATTCATTTTCAAATAGCACACACGTCACTTTACGCACATTCTTCTTCTGCTAAACAACGTCACTGTCCAATCGATCGTAAAGATTATGGCTTCTCGCTTTCACGGACCTCTCATTCGATCTCGAATCTCTCGCTCGGTGGGTGATTTCAAATAAAGAAGAAGGGATAGCGAGTTGCTTATTACGAGTCAGACAGTAGTTGCTTATTACGGATCAACACCGTATACCTCACTCTATTGCTTCCACTCACTCTATACCTCGTAACGAGAAAGTCTAAGTTTTGGCCGAAAACTGCCCAAACGTTAAAAAAGGTGTCTTTAACATCCGGTAACAAAGTGTCAGACTCTATTGCTTCCACTCACTCTATACCTCGTAACGAGAAAGTCTAAGTTTTGGCCGAAAACTGGCCAAACGTCAAAAAAGGTGTCTTTAACATCCGGTAACGAAGTGTCAGAAAATACTCCGACTCAGCGTAGGGTGGGCGTAAAATTCACTAACCGTATCTACGTTTTCCGCAACAATATATTTTACTCAGAATCTGTGTCTACGTTAATCGGACGTCGTTTGCAAAAGTGTACATTGAAGGTCTCGGGAAGAGTGTGGACGCGTCGCCCTGCCGATCCCTGTCCACCCCTACGCGAACAGGCCCAGGTAGAGACCCAAAAGGGCGGAGTCATCCCCACCGAGCGCGCTGGGCGGGGCTTCAAGATGCCCGCTTCACCGTCTTCGGGACGGATTTTCTCACGGAAGATCAAGAGTAAAACTCCTTACATTATTTTACGACCACTCTATGTCTCTTCCATCGGCTATACGCATTTCACAGGAGAGAAGAGCTTTAAATTTGGCTGTCTAACGCGTTAAGCATGAAAGGAATAACGAAAGCAAAGGTGTAAGTCCCAAATCTATTCGTGGTTGCGTTCTTAGAGCTACGTTATCGACGAGATGGCCGAGATAAACGCGTTCCACGATGGACGGTAGATAATTAAAGGAAAATAGAAGGGGGAAGGGAGGAACGTGGCCCCTCTCGAAGTTGATCGCGCGAAAACAAAGAACGATTTAACCGTGGCAACGCGGGAATATTAATTAAGCGGCGAACGATACGGCTGGTCGAATAATAATTCGGTATCGTCGGGGAAATTATGAAAACAGCTGAATAATCTCGAGGCCGTGTATTATTCTCCAGAGTTGTTCTGCGTGGACGGTCCGTTATTTATTCGCGTATTGTTGGTCCGTTCCTGAACCATTCCCGGAACACCGTTTAGCCCGTCGTTACGCTGATCGAACTTAGGAATATTAGAGAATTTATGGAAAGCTTGAATCAACATCGAGCAAGACGAGAAATATCCAAAATCAACCGTCGAAATAATTCTACCTGTTGTTTTGTAAGCTAAGACCGCCGAGATTGTCGAAATCACACGGTTCGATCTCCGCACGACGGGGGATTCAGATTCTACGTAGAGATAGATCTATGTAAATTTTTACAATCTCCAAAACGTGCACGGGTTCTCCTCTTTCTTCCGGCGATTTTTCTCTGCCATCCGCGTTCGCTGTGTCGGGCGTCGCCGAAATGAAATCCACCGACAAAGGGACGAAATTGAAAGGGAATCCCTTTTTCGGGGGACGGCGAGAATCGAACGTATCCTAGAGTAGAAGGTAAATTCATTCTGGTATAGTAAAAGGAGGTGTAAGGGAGGGACGAGGAGTCGTGATCAAAGGCGATCGAACGGGAGTGAATTTAATTGCTGGCGACGCGGAAAGTAAGCGTCGAGTGTGTTTATCGCGTTCCGAGGATTCGGGGCCGCGATCGTTTCGACAGAGCGGAGCACGACGGCCGCATAATTTAGTTGGCGAAATTGTATCGTTGCCAAAGGCGTTTGCGAAACAGCGGGATTTGCGAGCGCCCTTTAATACACTGTCTTCGGGAACTAAGTGAATTAAGCTCGTAACTTGCTGCGTCGAGACCGTTCCGATGTTCTGGAGACTTGTTCGTTAATTGGTTCTAAGTATATCGTGCGACTAGGAGACGTTTCTATCATTCGAATTAGTTCGTTTGAACAACGATGGAAAATTAATTTTTGGTCAAAATTTTAGGATGATACTTCATTTTAAAGGAAATTAAACAACGTTCATTTCGTTCTCTTTTTCAGTTCACTTTTATTCCCCGATTCGATAGGAGAACGAAAGAACCAGGCGGGGAGAGAAATTAATGAAATTCATTTCGATGTTGCAGGTGCTCGTTAATTTCTCGGAGGAGATGGACAACGAGATCGATGGGTCGATTTACACGCAGAACAGGAGCAGCAACAACGTCTCGAATATTTATTCCAGCACCGATACCATACACATGGACACGTTCTGATCGATATTACGCGTGTTAATTCGTGTTCATCGTCGAACTTGAAATTTCCATCGAACAACGAACTTTACACCGGTTTTACAAATCTATCTCTTCGTTGTTGATAAAAAAAAAAGGAAAAAACGATCGTGTGGCGTCTACTGCGATAGCGTTACTTCCGTTTCTTTAGCGCCACGTTGGACGATAACGGCTTGCAATTGTCTTTTTCACTTCAGCAAGCAAGTGCTCGTCGTTCATTTCCGATTATCTGTTGATTTATATATATATATATATACCGGGTGTCCTAGTTGTTTTCGACCAAACTTTGCCGGTACGTTCTATAGGTATAAGCGAGAGAAAAATGTTATACGAACATAGGTCTTCTGTCGCTTCGTTAAAAAGTTACAACAAAAATACGAAATACGAAGGGAACGATAACTCGTAACTTTTTAATAAAGCTTCGAACGACCTATGTTTATATAACATTTTCTTCTTACTTATACCCGTAGAACGTGCTGACAAAGTTTGATCGAAAACAATTAGGACACCCGGTATGTAGAAATCGCGATTACTACGAATTTTTATACAGACTTGACATCGTACGCGTTGATTTTACACACGAAATTAATTCCTCGAGTTGCAACGACTCACGCGTTAGTATTCCTCCTTAGATCGTTAACTAGATCGTCGCGAGATCGTCTAACGATTTAGCAATGTAGCTTTAATTCTTCTCTTTTAGAACACAGTCGTTTCGTTTCTTTTCCTCTTCATCTGTTCTCCTCCTTTTTTTCTCTCGTCGTTCCGAACCACACAGGCACGTCAGATAAGAGCTTATTTCATCCGCGATAAATGCCGGATCGCGTTGCATAAAGCGAAGAAATCGGGTCAACTTGTATAAAAATTTTCCACGAGGCTCGCGATCCGTGACGAAACTTCGCCGGAGGAACGCTGCTCTACTCCTGTGTCAACGTCGATCGATATCTTGTAGATACCTATTGTGTAATACTTTATAAGATTTTACGAAGAATGTACGAGTTTTTGATTCCTTTATTAAAAAAGAAAAAAAAGAACCAGCAATGAAAAGACATTCTCAAATGATTTACCCGGTAGCGATTCCAATTTGTACATACACCTACGTAGAAATTTCCCGCGCACACGCAGAAATAAGTTAAACAACGAAACGATCGCATCGGAAGATTGTAGTTTATTTTTATTACGTTCAGGCACCGGCAGATTTTCCGTCCCGATTTTTCAGATACCGTAAAAAAATCCCGCGGAAATCGATAACGCGCCCAGGTGAGGCCGCCGCGTGTCTGTGCCTCTGTCGTAACAGTTTTTGCGTAGCGCGTTGCTGCTGTTTATCGATTATGCCAGTAAAATCCGGTACGCGCGAGAATGTACGCACAATACTGTTACGCACGCGAGTACACAGCGGTTCGAATACGACGCGAAACAAAATTCCCCGGCAGAGATAGGCCGCGATTACGCATCCTTATCGCGCGGCTATCAGCCGTGTAATTCATCCAGTCGTTTGATAGCGTCATCGACAGCGCGGGGTTGCGGCTGTAAAATCGCGTGTAACACGATGTGTGTGCGTGCGTGTGTGCTCGCAGCAATTACAGAGATAAAGAAAAAAAAAGAAGAGAAGAATACATCTTGACAAACGCGAATGTCGTGTTTCACATTCGGGCGAAACTCGCGTCGACGTTTTCGGCCATCTTTTGCGTCTGTTAAATTACATTCTCGCGCGGAACAGCGAAGCGTTTACTGTCTACACGTCACTTCGTGGACTAGTTGAAACGTTGACATTGGACCGAGGGAGAATCTTTTCGGTCGGAAAAAGAGGACGATTCGGATTCGCGCGATTCAACAGAGTCGACGATATTTTCGGTGCACGAATGTCAAGAGTAGAGAGAACAGCAGCAATCGTGGTGTCGTTTCAGAATTGGAAACCTTGGTGTTTCGGTGTATTTCTCGCGGATGTATGTATGCGTGGGAACGGGAGAATGAACTTATTGTTAGACGCGAGCGCGTTTGAATACTTTATTTTAAAGGCGAGACGGAACGTCTCGTAGCGCTGGCCGATGTTGCCAGGGTCGTTTTCGGTGGTTGACTGCCTTTTCGAGTCCTCGGTTGGGATTTTTGGCTGCCCTCGGAATGGATCTCAAGTGCCTCTCCGCTTTCCGAGATGCAATTTACACAAGAATTTTCAGAAAAAAGTCAGCGACTTTGGGAATTTTTTATCGTTCGAATCAATTGATATGAGTGTAAGGCGTCGTGCGACGCGCCTAGGCAAGGACCGCGGGACCCGAGCCGCAGGGGACCCTAGACAAGGAGCAGCGCAGGCTGCACCCCCACCCCACGGCTTGCAGGGCCCTAACAGCCGAAGAAGCATATAAGAACGGGAAAAAGGGCAGCGGCACACACATTATCGTACCTAGCCATCGACGAGCGAACCAACGTCATTTTAATATCTGTCGTTTTAAGCCCCTTGTAATTCTTCACTCTTACATGAGATAAATTGATAAAAGTATGTCAGAAAATTACTCCGACTCCGCGTAGGGTGGGCGTAAAATTCACTAAAAAGTATCTACGTTTTCCGCAACAATATATTTTACTCAGAATCTACGTCTACGTTAATCGGACGTCGCTTGCAAAAGTGTACATTGAAGGTCTCGGGAAGAGTGTGGACGCGTCGTCCTGCCGATCCCTGTCCACCCCTGCGCGAACAGGCCCAGGGAAAGGCCCAAAGGGGCGGAGTCACCCCCACCGAGCGCGTTGGGCCTGGCTTCGAGGTGCTCGCTTCACCGTATTCGGGACGGATTTTCTCACAAGTAGAATTGAGATAAACTTTAAATCAATTTAATATTGATGGAAAGTGGGAGGTGATTCCAAACTTTTGGCCGGTACTGTATGTACAATGTGGCGCCGTGCGCGCTGCATGGACCGCCACATATGTGTCTATTTAGAGATGGTCATACACTCAGGTGCGATTTTACACTTAACGAGGAAGGAGAAGCGTTCGTCTTTGCTCGAGGAACGTTAATTGACCGTGGATACTTGTGCAATAGGGGTAAATGGAGTGGTATCGAAGGCTAATTAGAATCGAATCGATGACTAGACGTTCGCTTGAACTTCTTTGAGAGCTTTAACCGGATAGTATGTGTAGAACTGCATTTGCTGGCACACCCGGTAAATTGCTCCGCTTCATCTGCGGTATTTGTTTCTCTTTTCGAACGTGCTGAGTTGTACCATATGAAATTGCTGTTTTTGTGGGTAGAAATAGTAGTAATATTTTTTTAAATAATTATCTTCATTTGTATTTATAACTTTTCCACCAATGAGGATATAACTGTTTTACTCCATTTTTATCAGAATTAGCGTCTTTTTAGCGTTGGTGGTTCACAATAGTTACTGGGTTAGGAACAAACGAAGCTTGATACTTTTTTCTAGAAAATTCGCTGCTCCTTTAAATTTTGATACGAAAAGCTATGCATTCCATTTGAAAAATTCAAGGTCACCTGGTTATCTCGTAAAAAAATAGGTTATTTATAAAAATCGTTCTCTTCGATGCAGCGTAATTTTTATGCGAAGCACTTTTTTGTAGAGCACGTAGTTTAGACGTTACTCAGGGTGGACAAATTATGTGACTCACACTGTGTATTTAGCGATGATTCAATTGTACTACGGCCTACTTTAAATTCATATAGGAAAAGTGTTCTAAATTCCTTCGGAGATATCATATTGTTCGCCTACGTGAAACAATTAAACAACCGCGAAGAACAATTGGAGAAACAAAGAAGCGCTGCTCTGAAATAATTTCTATATAGAGGAAGCAAAAATATGAGTATAGTAGAGTTTATTAATCACGGTTGATCGTCAATTATTCCGAAATCGATAATTTCGCGTGACACAACCTCATAAAAGTATACTTTATGTAAAGTTTACTAATCACGATTAATCGACAATTTCATATGATACAACCTCACAAAAATATACTTTACGCAGAGTTTATTAATCACGGTTGATTGTCAATTATTCCGAAATCGACAATTTCACGTACGTGACATAACCTCACAAAAATATATAACACTTTACGTGAAGTTTACTAATTACGATTGATCGACAATTGCATATGATACACCCTCACAAAAATATACTTTACGCAGAGTTTATTAATCACGGTTGATTGTCAATTATTCCGAAATCGACAATTTCACGTGACATAACCTCACAAAAATATATAACACTTTCCGTGAAGGTTACTAATCTCGATAGATCGTCAATTATTCCAAAATCGACAATTTCACGTGACACAACCTCACCAAAATATATAATACTTTACCTAGAGTTTACTAATCACGATAGATCGTCGATTATTCCGAAATCGACAATTCCGTTTCTTCTCCTTTCGATCTTTCCCGTAAACGAGACGAGCGTGAAAGCGACGGCCGGAATCGAACTTCGAAACAATTTGGAATAATTCCCGATTTTGGTGTGAGAATGACCTGTCGGAACTCGGTTCCGTTTCGAACGAGCCCCTTGCAATTTCCTCGATTAAATAAACGACGACGTAGCGGTTACGAGAACGAGGCTGCGACGGTCGTCATGTGCAGACGGAAAAACCGACGAGAGAACGGAAATGATATCGGTCGCGGGGGTGTAGGAAGCTATCCGCTTGGCCAATAGTTTCTCCGTTAAATGTGAAACGATAATTTCATAGAACGAGCCTCGCGCGAATTCTGATCCTCTCGTTATTCTTCCTACGGTTACCCCTCCTCTTCGTCACCCTTTTTTTATTTATAACGACGATTATTCGCGGATTTGTCAGTACGTACGGTACGTACGGCTGGCGTGATATTATTACAAATGGATTCTCACAGCGGATGAAACTGGGATTAACGTTGCCGAGAGAAGATTCTTCTCGTTCGTGGAAACGATATCGGATATATGCTTTTTATACCTTTGTTCCTTTTTTCTTATTTTCTATTCAAGTAGATGGTTAACACCTTTTTATTTGTGGGCGGGAGATCTTGTGATGCGGTGTCGTTTATGAGATGATTTGGGCGGGATATCTCGCGATGATTTGGACGAGATATCTCGCGACGCTTTGGATGAGATATCTCGTGACGCAATGTCGTTTATGCGACGCTTTGGACGAGGTATCTCGCGACATTTTTGACGAAATATCTCTGGGCACTTTGGACGAGATTTCTCGCGACGCTTTAAACAGATATCTCGCGAATCTTTGGACGGAATATCTCGCAACGCTTTGGACGAGATATCTCGCGAATATTTTAACGAAATCTCTCACGACGCTTTTGACGAGATATCAAGCAACGCTTTGGATGAGATACCTCGCGACGCTTTAGGCGATATATCTGACGAATCTTTGGACGAAATATCTCGCGACGCTTTGGACCAAATACCTCACGACACTTGGGACCAAATATTTCGCGAATTTTTGGACGAAATATCTCGCGAATATTTCTCAAAGCATCTCACGAACGACATAGCCTCGCTAGATATCTTGTCCATAAATACGAACTGTTTAAACAAACTTTCTATAAATACACCCAGGTGCTTCTGCATTAATTAAACAAAGATTAAACTCACATTAGTAATACGAACTAGTTCACAGAGATTGATCGAGGGACTCGAAACACGAATTAGCGAGCATATTAAGGAGCCCCTGTTAGATCGAATTGGCTACGTGACAGGACTCCGTTGGCGCTGGTTCCGAACGGGAATTTAAGAGGGGCAAAGAAACGAAGACAGGGATTAAGTCTTGCCGATTTCCCTCGATACAGAAGGACACGTTATTAGCTTCGGGCCTGGATTCGTTTGCAAGAAGAATGGGGAATTAGGTCGGGTTGATCTTGAATTAATCTCCTCCGAAGAGAGAGAGAGAGAGAGAGAAGTTTCACGCGCCGTGCACCGTAGATTTAAATACGAACCAGACGATTTATCGTTCCCATTTGCACCAGTACAGGATTTTCTTCATTTCTCCGATCGAAACGAAACGACTTAAAAATCGATGGTTAACGACGAATCGACGTTGAAGAAATGACATTCTCGCGAACAAGCTAACGATCAAAATCGATGTATCGCGAAATGTTGAGCGCTCATAGTGGCCTGAGACTATTCGGACGTCATAAACCAAAACAGCGTGCAAGTCACCGAACTTTGGTACGTAATTTTTTTATTAGTTAACACCACTGGATCCAGAACTTTTGGGCATGAAAACTCCCATCAAACTCCATCGCGACAGTACTCTTGGCTTAGAGTATTTCTGACAGTTGTTTTTCAAAGAAAATCTGCGTCAATTTGACGCGTGTCCGTAGAGATAGGTACGTATATAAGAAATGTCCGTAAACCTAGTGTTAAATAATCTGAAGAGCGCGACGCGATAGAATCTTAGAATGATTTGGTGTTGTCGTAAGATTACTCTGGACTGTTGAAGTCTTTACTGTATTTCACACTCTTTACAAAATTTCTGGATACAGTACGAACAGAGATTCGTTCCCACTCGTTTACCATAATTTTCTAAGTTTATGATTGCTCGAAGGAATGCGAGGAAAAAGGGGAAAGGGTCTTATTCGCGATGGACAGTGTCCTGGAGAAACACGAAGAAAAAAGGATCTTATTTGCGGTGGACAGTGTCCTGGGGAAACACGAAGAAAAAAGGGTCTTATTTGCGATGGACAATGTGCTGGAGAAAAACGGGTCTTATTCGCGATGGACAGTGTCCTGGAGAAAAACGAAGAAAAAAGGATCTTATTCGCGATGGACAGTGTCCTGGAGAAACACGAAGAAAAAAGGATCTTATTCGCGATGGACAGTGTCCTGAAGAAAAACGAAGAAAAAAGGGTCTTATTTGCGATGGATAATGTGCTGGAGAAAAACGGGTCTTATTCGCGATGGACAGTGTCCTGGAGAAAAACGAAGAAAAAAGGATCTTATTCGCGATGGACAGTGTCCTGAAGAAAAACGAAGAAAAAAGGGTCTTATTTGCGATGGATAATGTGCTGGAGAAAAACGGGTCTTATTCGCGATGGACAGTGTCCTGGAGAAAAACGAAGAAAAAAGGATCTTATTCGCGATGGACAGTGTCCTGGAGAAACACGAAGAAAAAAGGATCTTATTCGCGATGGACAGTGTCCTGGAGAAAAACGAAGGAAAAAAGGTCTTATTCGCGATGGACAGTTTCTCGAAGGAACGAGAGGATAGTTTACGTATCTTAAAGTGAAGATCCTAGTGAGCCGAAGTGACGAAGTTGCATACAACAGTGTCGCAACGCGAACGTAAAAGCAGAACAATTTATAACGTCGTTTTTGATTGACGTGCATGTCAAAAGACACAAGCAGAACCAATTTTCTCGCTCTTCGAGTCCTTTGTCGTTTGTCGTTCTGATTAGCGATCCGAATCAAACATCGGTTCTAAATACGTACAGATTTTCGGGAAACACTATGGTGATACCAGGGCAAAGAGAATCGAAATTATTTTGAATATAGCTGCGAAAGTAATTTTCATTGCAACGTGCAATAACCGAGCCACATTTCCGCGTGCAATAATTAAATTCGAATCGCATACATTGGAAGAACAATTGTCACGTTAAATAACGCGTTGTGCAACCGGCATTATATATTATATCGGGGCTCAAGGGGCAAGGGCAGTGGTTATTAATAATTCAATAAACTGCTCGTTCGGGAAATTATTCGACGTTTAGCTATTTCGCATGAACGGGCCTGCCTGTTCTAATCGAATCCTTCGTCAATTACTTCAACGTCTATTTAAACGATGCAATTATCCTGTTAAATTAACCAGACGGTTTTCCTATATCTTTAAGTTTCTCTCGGATTTATTATCCCTTTAGAAATATATATATACACACTTACAGAAATAATTACATATAGACACTTAAAATGGACATACTGTATATACATATATCCGACTAGAAATTTCAGTTAGGCAGATATTAGGT